>NW_028135094.1:0-123798 GCF_964662115.1 Mustela nivalis
CTGGGCACTCATGCTCTGTCTGACACAGCCTGAAGCCAGACGTCCAGACAGACAAGGAGACAGCTGGCTGCACACCCAGCACTTTGGACACGCCATGGTCTTATGCCGTCACCTCTTCCTAACCTTGGTTTTCAGATATCTGAACCTAGACATTATATCAATTCTCCACACAGCTGGGTATCGCAAGCACAACACAGAACTCCTCCTTCCCCGTGGCTGTAAAGCTTGCTCTTGGCATGGAGTCACACCTTCAGGGTGGGAGAAACCTTCCTGGTCCCTGATGCCACGCCCAAACTTGAGTGCTGCTTGGGCACAAATTCACACTCTGACCCTCAGCATGAGCCCCATGTCAAAGAAAGGCCTGTCAGGGCCTGGGCCAAGAGCCCGCATATGGGGCTTGCCAAGCCCCTATGCACCCAATCCTCACCAGTGTTTGAGTTTTCCAGTCGCCCCGCCCGTACCTGGGGCTCTGCTCTGGAATCCCTTTCTTGGAGAGACACGTGAGCCAGACAACACTTTTCCACCCTTCCACAAAATGACCCCAAACTCTTGGGAGCTGGGACAAATCCCCAGAGAGGGATACTCGTCCACAGTCCCTGAGGCCACCCCTCCAATCCACGGCTATCTCGGACACAACATCCAGAGACAAAAGCCTGAAGGAACGCCTCCCACTCGCCCTTGTTTCAGAGGCCCAGGAGCTCCCTCTCGGGCTGTACATCCGGCCTGCCATACCCTAGGCGCCACTCATAAGCTGAGTTTGTGGTTTCAGACTTCTGTGCCCTCAGCCTGGACCCACACAACCGCCAGGCTAGGGCCTCTGGAGCCACAGCGAAAGATTGTGCCTGCCCTCTCCAAGGAAATTGTGCCCAATCCATTGACCACAACCCTACAGGTTAGGGAAAAGCTCCAAGGCCCCTGAGGCCATCAATAGTGTAGGCCACCCTGGACTAAGAGGGGCTCTCTGACACCAGCGGAGCAACTATCTCCACTTAGACTCTCAGACAGTGTCCCCAGAGACAGAAGGTTGAAATGGACAGGCCCCCAGGCCCTAATCTGAACCTTAGCTTTGGTTTCCATGTGTCCATCCTCAGAGGTCTGTTTTCGTAGACCAGCACACGGGGCTTTTCTGAGGCTCCAAACAAAACCTATCTCGCCTCCACATGGGGAGCTTACTTACTGGGGATGTATCAAACCCTTCAGGTAGGAGAGTTCCGCAGGGCCACTGAACAACCAGCACATTCCAAGGTTTCCATGGACCCAAACGCACATTATGACGCATCCTCAGGAGAGGCCATTTCAACTCAGCCCCCTGGTTAGCGTGCCCCAGAGGCAGCAGATCAAACATATCTTGTGGCTAATGGCCAATGGGAATGCGAGGCATGCTGTACAGGGATCCATCCTTCGAACCGTGCTCTCCAGTCCTTCCGTATGGTATGTCCTGGAGCCATGCAACAGGACTCGAATGTCCCACAGAAGGAAACCTGGTGGTTTGGGGCAACCTCCAAACTCAGCGTGGGAAAACTTCCTTGGCCTCATGAGGCCCCCGCTTCATGAAGGTGCCATCATGGACACATACTCCAGCCTCAGCCAACGTCTGATCCTCAGCCTGACTTCAGATGCAGGAGATTTTGATTCAGCCTCTGCCTAGTGGGCCTGCTCTGCCCTTGGCTCCAATCCTCACTTTAGCTTGTGTTCCTAGACTTCCGTCCTCACACTCCTGGCCCGCAAACCCTCCCTACTGGGAATTCTGGGGCCACAATGAAGCACTCCGCCTGCCTCCCTGGAGAAAATCTTTGTCTATGGTGCTGCCCAGAAACCCCAAATGAGGATCAAACTGCTTGGCCCTCGGCAACACCCCAATTGCATAGGCTACCTTAAACACTGATGCTCTGTCGCAAATAGCCTGAGCCCAGACCTTCCAACAGACACCGACACAGCTGGCTGCACACCCAGCACATTGGACCCGCCACTGCCTTAGGCCACCATCCATTCCCAACCTGGGTTTTCAGTCATCAGAACCTAGACCTTATCTCCAATCCCTGCACAGGGGGGAACCTGATGCACAAGTCAGAACCCCTCCTTCCCCATGGCAAGAAACCTTGCTGCTGGCAGTGAGTCAAACCTTCAGTGTAGGAGAAAACGGCATGGCCCATGAGGCCACGCCCATGTGTGAGGGCCGCCTTGGGCACAAACACACATTGTGACCCTCAGCGTGAGTACCTTATTCAAGTAACGCCTCTCAGTGATTGGACCAAGAGCCTGCATATGTGGCTTGCCATGCCCATAGGCATGCAGGACTAACTAGATGGTGTGTATTCCAGTTGAGGGAACCCACTGCTGTGCTATAGAGTCCCTCTCCTTGGGGGTCCCCTGTGGCAGAAAACAGTACTCTTCCCTTCCCACAGAATGAACCCAAACACTTGGGAGCTTGGACAATCCCCCGAGAGGAAGGCTCTTCCTCGGCCCCTGAAGCAACCCCTACCCTGAACGGCCACTGTGAACGCAACACCCAGAGACAAAAGCCTGAGCGACTGCCTCCCACTTGCCCTCCTTTGATATCCAGAGGATCTCCCCTCTCGGACTGGAGATCAGGCCTGCCATTACCTTGGCCCCTACCTGAGCCAAGTTTGCTTTTTCAGACATCTGTCCCCACAGCCCTGGCAAACACAGCCTCTAGGCTGGGTCCTCTGGAGCCATACCACAGGACCATGCCTGCTCTCTCCTGGGAAACTCTGTCCATTCCTTTGGCCACACACCTCCAGAATATGAGAAACCTCAAGGCCCCCGAGGACATACCATTACCGGGAGCCTCCCTGCACACACAGGGGCCTTCGGACACAAGCTGAGCTGCTACCTCCATGAAGGCATGCACACAGATGTCAACAGAGATAGAAGGTTGAGCCCGACAGGCCCTTAGGCCCTAATCTCAACTCTTGCTTTGTTTTCCAGGTGTCACTCCTCAGAGGCTTTGGTTCGAAGAACAGGATATGGGGCTTTCCTGAGGCACTGAACAGAACTTCTCTCGTCTCCACATGGGAAGCTTCCTTGTTGGAGCCGTGTCAAACACCTCAGGTTGGAGAATCCTGCAGAGTCCCTGAGCCACCTCCACATTCCAAGGTCTCCCAGGCCACCAAGCCACAGTAGGACTCATCTTCAGGAGAGTCCATTTCAACTCTCCCCTCTGGGTAGCTCACCCAGGAGCCCGCAGATTGAGCCTGCCTTGTCCTGACTAAAGAGTGGGAATATGAGGTGGCGTTCCCAGGCATCCATGCTTAGACACCTGCTCTCGAGTCTTTCCGTATGGGGCCTCCTGGAACCATACAATAGCACTCGACTTTTGTGCAGAAGGAAACCTTGAGGTTTGGAGTAGTTCACAAATCCCATCGTAGGCAAACCTTCCTGGCCTCATGAGGCCCCCACACCATTCAGGAAGAGGCCATGCTGGACAAAAACTCTAGCCTGAGGCACGTCTCAGAGTTGACATGACCTCAGTGCAGGAGATCTCGATTAAGCCTCTCAGAGTGGGCCTGCCGTGCCATCGGTCCCAAACCTCACGCTAGCTTGTGTTTTCAGACTTCCTTCCTCACACTCCTGGCAAACAAGCCCTCCGGACTAGGAACTCCAGAACCACAACCCAGCCCAGGGTCTGCCCAAGGGTAGAAAAACGTTTCCCTGTGGGGCTCTCTCCAGAAAACCCAGATGAGGATCAACTTGCTCAGACCTCGACGGTACCCGAACTGGATAGGCTGCTCTGGGCACTCATGCTCTGTCTGACACAGCCTGAAGCCAGACGTCCAGACAGACAAGGAGACAGCTGGCTGCACACCCAGCACTTTGGACACGCCATGGTCTTATGCCGTCACCTCTTCCTAACCTTGGTTTTCAGATATCTGAACCTAGACATTATATCAATTCTCCACACAGCTGGGTATCGCAAGCACAACACAGAACTCCTCCTTCCCCGTGGCTGTAAAGCTTGCTCTTGGCATGGAGTCACACCTTCAGGGTGGGAGAAACCTTCCTGGTCCCTGATGCCACGCCCAAACTTGAGTGCTGCTTGGGCACAAATTCACACTCTGACCCTCAGCATGAGCCCCATGTCAAAGAAAGGCCTGTCAGGGCCTGGGCCAAGAGCCCGCATATGGGGCTTGCCAAGCCCCTATGCACCCAATCCTCACCAGTGTTTGAGTTTTCCAGTCGCCCCGCTCGTACCTGGGGCTCTGCTCTGGAATCCCTTTCTTGGAGAGACACGTGAGCCAGACAACACTTTTCCACCCTTCCCACAAAATGACCCCAAACTCTTGGGAGCTGGGACAAATCCCCAGAGAGGGATCCTCGTCCACAGTCCCTGAGGCCACCCCTCCAATCCACGGCTATCTCGGACACAACATCCAGAGACAAAAGCCTGAAGGAACGCCTCCCACTCGCCCTTGTTTCAGAGGCCCAGGAGCTCCCTCTCGGGCTGTACATCCGGCCTGCCATACCCTAGGCGCCACTCATAAGCTGAGTTTGTGTTTTCAGACTTCTGTGCCCTCAGCCTGGACCCACACAACCGCCAGGCTAGGGCCTCTGGAGCCACAGCGAAAGATTGTGCCTGCCCTCTCCAAGGAAATTGTGCCCAATCCATTGACCACAACCCTACAGGTTAGGGAAAAGCTCCAAGGCCCCTGAGGCCATCAATAGTGTAGGCCACCCTGGACTAAGAGGGGCTCTCTGACACCAGCGGAGCAACTATCTCCACTTAGACTCTCAGACAGTGTCCCCAGAGACAGAAGGTTGAAATGGACAGGCCCCCAGGCCCTAATCTGAACCTTAGCCTTGGTTTCCATGTGTCCGTCCTCAGAGGTCTGTTTTCGTAGACCAGCACACGGGGCTTTTCTGAGGCTCCAAACAAAACCTATCTCGCCTCCACATGGGGAGCTTACTTACTGGGGATGTATCAAACCCTTCAGGTAGGAGAGTTCCGCAGGGCCACTGAACAACCAGCACATTCCAAGGTTTCCATGGACCCAAACGCACATTATGACGCATCCTCAGGAGAGGCCATTTCAACTCAGCCCCCTGGTTAGCGTGCCCCAGAGGCAGCAGATCAAACATATCTTGTGGCTAATGGCCAATGGGAATGCGAGGCATGCTGTACAGGGATCCATCCTTCGAACCGTGCTCTCCAGTCCTTCCGTATGGTATGTCCTGGAGCCATGCAACAGGACTCGAATGTCCCACAGAAGGAAACCTGGTGGTTTGGGGCAACCTCCAAACTCAGCGTGGGAAAACTTCCTTGGCCTCATGAGGCCCCCGCTTCATGAAGGTGCCATCATGGACACATACTCCAGCCTCAGCCAACGTCTGATCCTCAGCCTGACTTCAGATGCAGGAGATTTTGATTCAGCCTCTGCCTAGTGGGCCTGCTCTGCCCTTGGCTCCAATCCTCACTTTAGCTTGTGTTCCTAGACTTCCGTCCTCACACTCCTGGCCCGCAAACCCTCCCTACTGGGAATTCTGGGGCCACAATGAAGCACTCCGCCTGCCTCCCTGGAGAAAATCTTTGTCTACGGTGCTGCCCAGAAACCCCAAATGAGGATCAAACTGCTTGGCCCTCGGCAACACCCCAATTGCATAGGCTACCTTAAACACTGATGCTCTGTCGCAAATAGCCTGAGCCCAGACCTTCCAACAGACACCGACACAGCTGGCTGCACACCCAGCACATTGGACCCGCCACTGCCTTAGGCCACCATCCATTCCCAACCTGGGTTTTCAGTCATCAGAACCTAGACCTTATCTCCAATCCCTGCACAGGGGGGAACCTGATGCACAAGTCAGAACCCCTCCTTCCCCATGGCAAGAAACCTTGCTGCTGGCAGTGAGTCAAACCTTCAGTGTAGGAGAAAACGGCATGGCCAATGAGGCCACGCCCATGTGTGAGGGCCGCCTTGGGCACAAACACACATTGTGACCCTCAGCGTGAGTACCTTATTCAAGTAACGCCTCTCAGTGATTGGACCAAGAGCCTGCATATGTGGCTTGCCATGCCCATAGGCATGCAGGACTAACTAGATGGTGTGTATTCCAGTTGAGGGAACCCACTGCTGTGCTATAGAGTCCCTCTCCTTGGGGGTCCCCTGTGGCAGAAAACAGTACTCTTCCCTTCCCACAGAATGAACCCAAACACTTGGGAGCTTGGACAATCCCCCGAGAGGAAGGCTCTTCCTCGGCCCCTGAAGCAACCCCTACCCTGAACGGCCACTGTGAACGCAACACCCAGAGACAAAAGCCTGAGCGACTGCCTCCCACTTGCCCTCCTTTGATATCCAGAGGATCTCCCCTCTCGGACTGGAGATCAGGCCTGCCATTACCTTGGCCCCTACCTGAGCCAAGTTTGCTTTTTCAGACATCTGTCCCCACAGCCCTGGCAAACACAGCCTCTAGGCTGGGTCCTCTGGAGCCATACCACAGGACCATGCCTGCTCTCTCCTGGGAAACTCTGTCCATTCCTTTGGCCACACACCTCCAGAATATGAGAAACCTCAAGGCCCCCGAGGACATACCATTACCGGGAGCCTCCCTGCACACACAGGGGCCTTCGGACACAAGCTGAGCTGCTACCTCCATGAAGGCATGCACACAGATGTCAACAGAGATAGAAGGTTGAGCCCAACAGGCCCTTAGGTCCTAATCTCAACTCTTGCTTTGTTTTCCAGGTGTCACTCCTCAGAGGCTTTGGTTCGAAGAACAGGATATGGGGCTTTCCTGAGGCACTGAACAGAACTTCTCTCGTCTCCACATGGGAAGCTTCCTTGTTGGAGCCGTGTCAAACACCTCAGGTTGGAGAATCCTGCAGAGTCCCTGAGCCACCTCCACATTCCAAGGTCTCCCAGGCCACCAAGCCACAGTAGGACTCATCTTCAGGAGAGTCCATTTCAACTCTCCCCTCTGGGTAGCTCACCCAGGAGCCCGCAGATTGAGCCTGCCTTGTCCTGACTAAAGAGTGGGAATATGAGGTGGCGTTCCCAGGCATCCATGCTTAGACACCTGCTCTCGAGTCTTTCCGTATGGGGCCTCCTGGAACCATCCAATAGCACTCGACTTTCGTGCAGAAGGAAACCTTGAGGTTTGGAGTAGTTCACAAATCCCATCGTAGGCAAACCTTCCTGGCCTCATGAGGCCCCCACACCATTCAGGAAGAGGCCATGCTGGACAAAAACTCTAGCCTGAGGCACGTCTCAGAGTTGACATGACCTCAGTGCAGGAGATCTCGATTCAGCCTCTCAGAGTGGGTCTGCCGTGCCATCGGTCCCAAACCTCACGCTAGCTTGTGTTTTCAGACTTCCTTCCTCACACTCCTGGCAAACAAGCCCTCCGGACTAGGAACTCCAGAACCACAACCCAGCCCAGGGTCTGCCCAAGGGTAGAAAAACGTTTCCCTGTGGGGCTCTCTCCAGAAAACCCAGATGAGGATCAACTTGCTCAGGCCTCGACGGTACCCGAACTGGATAGGCTGCTCTGGGCACTCATGCTCTGTCTGACACAGCCTGAAGCCAGACGTCCAGACAGACAAGGAGACAGCTGGCTGCACACCCAGCACTTTGGACACGCCATGGTCTTATGCCGTCACCTCTTCCTAACCTTGGTTTTCAGATATCTGAACCTAGACATTATATCAATTCTCCACACAGCTGGGTATCGCAAGCACAACACAGAACTCCTCCTTCCCCGTGGCTGTAAAGCTTGCTCTTGGCATGGAGTCACACCTTCAGGGTGGGAGAAACCTTCGTGGTCCCTGATGCCATGCCCAAACTTGAGTGCTGCTTGGGCACAAATTCACACTCTGACCCTCAGCATGAGCCCCATGTCAAAGAAAGGCCTGTCAGGGCCTGGGCCAAGAGCCCGCATATGGGGCTTGCCAAGCCGCTATGCACCCAATCCTCACCAGTGTTTGAGTTTTCCAGTCGCCCCGCCCGTACCTGGGGCTCTGCTCTGGAATCCCTTTCTTGGAGAGACACGTGAGCCAGACAACACTTTGCCACCCTTCCCACAAAATGACCCCAAACTCTTGGGAGCTGGGACAAATCCCCAGAGAGGGATCCTCGTCCACAGTCCCTGAGGCCACCCCTCCAATCCACGGCTATCTCGGACACAACATCCAGAGACAAAAGCCTGAAGGAACGCCTCCCACTCGCCCTTGTTTCAGAGGCCCAGGAGCTCCCTCTCGGGCTGTACATCCGGCCTGCCATACCCTAGGCGCCACTCATAAGCTGAGTTTGTGTTTTCAGACTTCTGTGCCCTCAGCCTGGACCCACACAACCGCCAGGCTAGGGCCTCTGGAGCCACAGCGAAAGATTGTGCCTGCCCTCTCCAAGGAAATTGTGCCCAATCCATTGACCACAACCCTACAGGTTAGGGAAAAGCTCCAACCCCCCTGAGGCCATCAATAGTGTAGGCCACCCTGGACTAAGAGGGGCTCTCTGACACCAGCGGAGCAACTATCTCCACTTAGACTCTCAGACAGTGTCCCCAGAGACAGAAGGTTGAAATGGACAGGCCCCCAGGCCCTAATCTGAACCTTAGCCTTGGTTTCCATGTGTCCGTCCTCAGAGGTCTGTTTTCGTAGACCAGCACACGGGGCTTTTCTGAGGCTCCAAACCAAACCTCTCTCGCCTCCACATGGGGAGCTTACTTACTGCGGATGTATCAAACCCTTCAGGTAGGAGAGTTCCGCAGGGCCACTGAACAACCAGCACATTCCAAGGTTTCCATGGACCCAAACGCACATTATGACGCATCCTCAGGAGAGGCCATTTCAACTCAGCCCCCTGGTTAGCGTGCCCCAGAGGCAGCAGATCAAACATATCTTGTGGCTAATGGCCAATGGGAATGCGAGGCATGCTGTACAGGGATCCATCCTTCGAACCGTGCTCTCCAGTCCTTCCGTATGGTATGTCCTGGAGCCATGCAACAGGACTAGAATGTCCCACAGAAGGAAACCTGGTGGTTTGGGGCAACCTCCAAACTCAGCGTGGGAAAACTTCCTTGGCCTTATGAGTCCCCCGCTTCATGAAGGTGCCATCATGGACACATACTCCAGCCTCAGCCAACGTCTGATCCTCAGCCTGACTTCAGATGCAGGAGATTTTGTTTCAGCCTCTGCCTAATGGGCCTGCTCTGCCCTTGGCTCCAATCCTCACTTTAGCTTGTGTTCCTAGACTTCCGTCCTCACACTCCTGGCCCACAAACCCTCCCTACTGGGAATTCTGGGGCCACAATGAAGCACTCTGCCTGCCTCCCAGGAGAAAAACTTTGTCTATGGTGCTGCCCAGAAACCCCAAATAAGGATCAAACTGCTTGGCCCTCGGCAACACCCCAATTGCATAGGCTACCTTAAACACTGATGCTCTGTCTCAAATAGCCTGAGCCCAGACCTTCCAACAGACACCGACACAGCTGGCTGCACACCCAGCACATTGGACCCGCCACTGCCTTAGGCCACCATCCATTCCCAACCTGGGTTTTCAGTCATCAGAACCTAGACCTTATCTCCAATCCCTGCACAGGGGGGAACCTGATGCACAAGTCAGAACCCCTCCTTCCCCATGGCAAGAAACCTTGCAGCTGGCAGTGAGTCAAACCTTCAGTGTAGGAGAAAACGGCATGGCCCATGAGGCCACGCCCATGTGTGAGGGCCGCCTTGGGCACAAACACACATTGTGACCCTCAGCGTGAGTACCTTATTCAAGTAACGCCTCTCAGTGATTGGACCAAGAGCCCGCATATGTGGCTTGCCATGCCCATAGGCACGCAGGACTAACTAGATGGTGTGTATTCCAGTTGAGGGAACCCACTGCTGTGCTCTAGAGTCCCTCTCCTGGGGGGTCCCCTGTGGCAGAAAACAGTACTCTTCCCTTCCCACAGAATGAACCCAAACACTTGGGAGCTTGGACAATCCCCCGAGAGGAAGGCTCTTCCTCGGCCCCTGAAGCAACCCCTACTCTGAACGGCCACTGTGAACGCAACACCCAGAGACAAAAGCCTGAGCGACTGCCTCCCACTTGCCCTCCTTTGATATCCAGAGGATCTCCCCTCTCGGACTGGAGATCAGGCCTGCCATTACCTTGGCCCCTACCTGAGCCAAGTTTGCTTTTTCAGACATCTGTCCCCACAGCCCTGGCAAACACAGCCTCTAGGCTGGGTCCTCTGGAGCCATACCACAGGACCATGCCTGCTCTCTCCTGGGAAACTCTGTCCATTCCTTTGGCCATACACCTCCAGAATATGAGAAACCTCAAGGCCCCCGAGGACATACCATTACCGGGAGCCTCCCTGCACACACAGGGGCCTTCGGACACAAGCTGAGCTGCTACCTCCATGAAGGCATGCACACAGATGTCAACAGAGATAGAAGGTTGAGCCCGACAGGCCCTTAGGCCCTAATCTCAACTCTTGCTTTGTTTTCCAGGTGTCACTCCTCAGAGGCTTTGGTTCGAAGAACAGGATATGGGGCTTTCCTGAGGCACTGAACAGAACTTCTCTCGTCTCCACATGGGAAGCTTCCTTGTTGGAGCCGTGTCAAACACCTCAGGTTGGAGAATCCTGCAGAGTCCCTGACCCACCTCCACATTCCAAGGTCTCCCAGGCCACCAAGCCACAGTAGGACTCATCTTCAGGAGAGTCCATTTCAACTCTCCCCTCTGGGTAGCTCACCCAGGAGCCCACAGATTGAGCCTGCCTTGTCCTGACTAAAGAGTGGGAATATGAGGTGGCGTTCCCAGGCATCCATGCTTAGACACCTGCTCTCGAGTCTTTCCGTATGGGGCCTCCTGGAACCATCCAATAGCACTCGACTTTCGTGCAGAAGGAAACCTTGAGGTTTGGAGTAGTTCACAAATCCCATCGTAGGCAAACCTTCCTGGCCTCATGAGGCCCCCACACCATTCAGGAAGAGGCCATGCTGGACAAAAACTCTAGCCTGAGGCACGTCTCAGAGTTGACATGACCTCAGTGCAGGAGATCTTGATTCAGCCTCTCAAAGTGGGCCTGCCATGCCATCGGTCCCAAACCTCACGCTAGCTTGTGTTTTCAGACTTCCTTCCTCACACTCCTGGCAAACAAGCCCTCCGGACTAGGAACTCCAGAACCACAACCCAGCCCAGGGTCTGCCCAAGGGAAGAAAAACGTTTCCCTGTGGGGCTCTCTCCAGAAAACCCAGATGAGGATCAACCTGCTCGGGCCTCGACGGTACCCGAACTGGATAGGCTGCTCTGGGCACTCATGCTCTGTCTGACACAGCCTGAAGCCAGACGTCCAGACAGACAAGGAGACAGCTGGCCGCACACCCAGCACTTTTGACACGCCATGGTCTTATGCCGTCACCTCTTCCTAACCTTGGTTTTCAGATATCTGAACCTAGACATTATATCAATTCTCCACACAGCTGGGTATCGCAAGCACAACACAGAACTCCTCCTTCCCCGTGGCTGTAAAGCTTGCTCTTGGCATGGAGTCACACCTTCAGGGTGGGAGAAACCTTCCTGGTCCCTGATGCCACGCCCAAACTTGAGTGCTGCTTGGGCACAAATTCACACTCTGACCCTCAGCATGAGCCCCATGTCAAAGAAAGGCCTGTCAGGGCCTGGGCCAAGAGCCCGCATATGGGGCTTGCCAAGCCCCTATGCACCCAATCCTCACCAGTGTTTGAGTTTTCCAGTCGCCCCGCCCGTACCTGGGGCTCTGCTCTGGAATCACTTTCTTGGAGAGACACGTGAGCCAGACAACACTTTTCCACCCTTCCCACAAAATGACCCCAAACTCTTGGGAGCTGGGACAAATCCCCAGAGAGGGATACTCGTCCACAGTCCCTGAGGCCACCCCTCCAATCCACGGCTATCTCGGGCACAACATCCAGAGACAAAAGCCTGAAGGAACGCCTCCCACTCGCCCTTGTTTCCGAGGCCCAGGAGCTCCCTCTCGGGCTGTACATCCGGCCTGCCATACCCTAGGTGCCACTCATAAGCTGAGTTTGTGTTTTCAGACTTCTGTGCCCTCAGCCTGGACCCACACAACCGCCAGGCTAGGGCCTCTGGAGCCACAGCGAAAGATTGTGCCTGCCCTCTCCAAGGAAATTGTGCCCAATCCATTGACCACAACCCTACAGGTTAGGGAAAAGCTCCAACCCCCCTGAGGCCATCAATAGTGTAGGCCACCCTGGACTAAGAGGGGCTCTCTGACACCAGCGGAGCAACTATCTCCACTTAGACTCTCAGACAGTGTCCCCAGAGACAGAAGGTTGAAATGGACAGGCCCCCAGGCCCTAATCTGAACCTTAGCTTTGGTTTCCATGTGTCCGTCCTCAGAGGTCTGTTTTCGTAGACCAGAACACGGGGCTTTTCTGAGGCTCCAAACCAAACCTCTCTCGCCTCCACATGGGGAGCTTACTTACTGGGGATGTATCACACCCTTCAGGTAGGAGAGTTCCGCAGGGCCACTGAACAACCAGCACATTCCAAGGTTTCCATGGACCCAAACGCACATTATGACGCATCCTCAGGAGAGGCCATTTCAACTCAGCCCCCTGGTTAGCGTGCCCCAGAGGCAGCAGATCAAACATATCTTGTGGCTAATGGCCAATGGGAATGCGAGGCATGCTGTACAGGGATCCATCCTTCGAACCGTGCTCTCCAGTCCTTCCGTATGGTATGTCCTGGAGCCATGCAACAGGACTCGAATGTCCCACAGAAGGAAACCTGGTGGTTTGGGGCAACCTCCAAACTCAGCGTGGGAAAACTTCCTTGGCCTCATGTGGCCCCCGCTTCATGAAGGTGCCATCATGGACACATACTCCAGCCTCAGCCAACGTCTGATCCTCAGCCTGACTTCAGATGCAGGAGATTTTGTTTCAGCCTCTGCCTAGTGGGCCTGCTCTGCCCTTGGTTCCAATCCTCACTTTAGCTTGTGTTCCTAGACTTCCGTCCTCACACTCCTGGCCCACAAACCCTCCCTACTGGGAATTCTGGGGCCACAATGAAGCACTCCGCCTGCCTCCCAGGAGAAAAACTTTGTTTATGGTGCTGCCCAGAAACCCCAAATGAGGATCAAACTGCTTGGCCCTCGGCAACACCCCAATTGCATAGGCTACCTTAAACACTGATGCTCTGTCGCAAATAGCCTGAGCCGAGACTTTTCAACAGACACCGACACAGCTGGCTGCACACCCAGCACATTGGACCCGCCAATGCCTTAGGCCACCATCCATTCCCAACCTGGGTTTTCAGTCATCAGAACCTAGACCTTATCTCCAATCCCTGCACAGGGGGGAACCTGATGCACAAGTCAGAACCCCTCCTTCCCCATGGCAAGAAACCTTGCTGCTGGCAGTGAGTCAAACCTTCAGTGTAGGAGAAAACGGCATGGCCCATGAAACCACGCCCATGTGTGAGGGCCGCCTTGGGCACAAACACACATTGTGACCCTCAGCGTGAGTACCTTATTCAAGTAACGCCTCTCAGTGATTGGACCAAGAGCCCGCATATGTGGCTTGCCATGCCCATAGGCACGCAGGACTAACTAGATGGTGTGTATTCCAGTTGAGGGAACCCACTGCTGTGCTCTAGAGTCCCTCTCCTGGGGGGTCCCCTGTGGCAGAAAACAGTACTCTTCCCTTCCCACAGAATGAACCCAAACACTTGGGAGCTTGGACAATCCCCCGAGAGGAAGGCTCTTCCTCGGCCCCTGAAGCAACCCCTACCCTGAACGGCCACTGTGAACGCAACACCCAGAGACAAAAGCCTGAGCGACTGCCTCCCACTTGCCCTCCTTTGATATCCAGAGGATCTCCCCTCTCGGACTGGAGATCAGGCCTGCCATTACCTTGGCCCCTACCTGAGCCAAGTTTGCTTTTTCAGACATCTGTCCCCACAGCCCTGGCAATCACAGCCTCTAGGCTGGGTCCTCTGGAGCCATACCACAGGACCATGCCTGCTCTCTCCTGGGAAACTCTGTCCATTCCTTTGGCCACACACCTCCAGAATATGAGAAACCTCAAGGCCCCCGAGGACATACCATTACCGGGAGCCTCCCTGCACACACAGGGGCCTTCGGACACAAGCTGAGCTGCTACCTCCATGAAGGCATGCACACAGATGTCAACAGAGATAGAAAGTTGAGCCGGACAGGCCCTTAGGCCCTAATCTCAACTCTTGCTTTGTTTTCCAGGTGTCACTCCTCAGAGGCTTTGGTTCGAAGAACAGGATATGGGGCTTTCCTGAGGCACTGAACAGAACTTCTCTCGTCTCCACATGGGAAGCTTCCTTGTTGGAGCCGTGTCAAACACCTCAGGTTGGAGAATCCTGCAGAGTCCCTGAGCCACCTCCACATTCCAAGGTCTCCCAGGCCACCAAGCCACAGTAGGACTCATCTTCAGGAGAGTCCATTTCAACTCTCCCCTCTGGGTAGCTCACCCAGGAGCCCGCAGATTGAGCCTGCCTTGTCCTGACTAAAGAGTGGGAATATGAGGTGGCGTTCCCAGGCATCCATGCTTAGACACCTGCTCTCGAGTCTTTCCGTATGGGGCCTCCTGGAACCATCCAATAGCACTCGACTTTCGTGCAGAAGGAAACCTTGAGGTTTGGAGTAGTTCACAAATCCCATCGTAGGCAAACCTTCCTGGCCTCATGAGGCCCCCACACCATTCAGGAAGAGGCCATGCTGGACAAAAACTCTAGCCTGAGGCACGTCTCAGAGTTGAAATGACCTCAGTGCAGGAGATCTCGATTCAGCCTCTCAGAGTGGGCCTGCCGTGCCATCGGTCCCAAACCTCACGCTAGCTTGTGTTTTCAGACTTCCTTCCTCACACTCCTGGCAAACAAGCCCTCCGGACTAGGAACTCCAGAACCACAACCCAGCCCAGGGTCTGCCCAAGGGAAGAAAAACGTTTCCCTGTGGGGCTCTCTCCAGAAAACCCAGATGAGGATCAACCTGCTCGGGCCTCGACGGTACCCGAACTGGATAGGCTGCTCTGGGCACTCATGCTCTGTCTGACACAGCCTGAAGCCAGACGTCCAGACAGACAAGGAGAGAGTTGGCCGCACACCCAGCACTTTGGACACGCCATGGTCTTATGCCGTCACCTCTTCCTAACCTTGGTTTTCAGATATCTGAACCTAGACATTATATCAATTCTCCACACAGCTGGGTATTGCAAGCACAACACAGAACTCCTCCTTCCCCGTGGCTGTAAAGCTTGCTCTTGGCATGGAGTCACACCTTCAGGGTGGGAGAAACCTTCCTGGTCCCTGATGCCAAGCCCAAACTTGAGTGCTGCTTGGGCACAAATTCACACTCTGACCCTCAGCATGAGCCCCATGTCAAAGAAAGGCCTGTCAGGGCCTGGGCCAAGAGCCCGCATATGGGGCTTGCCAAGCCCCTATGCACCCAATCCTCACCAGTGTTTGAGTTTTCCAGTCGCCCCGCCCGTACCTGGGGCTCTGCTCTGGAATCCCTTTCTTGGAGAGACACGTGAGCCAGACAACACTTTTCCACCCTTCCCACAAAATGACCCCAAACTCTTGGGAGCTGGGACAAATCCCCAGAGAGGGATACTCGTCCACAGTCCCTGAGGCCACCCCTCGAATCCACGGCTATCTCGGACACAACATCCAGAGACAAAAGCCTGAAGGAACGCCTCCCACTCGCCCTTGTTTCAGAGGCCCAGGAGCTCCCTCTCGGGCTGTACATCCGGCCTGCCATACCCTAGGCGCCACTCATAAGCTGAGTTTGTGGTTTCAGACTTCTGTGCCCTCAGCCTGGACCCACACAACCGCCAGGCTAGGGCCTCTGGAGCCACAGCGAAAGATTGTGCCTGCCCTCTCCAAGGAAATTGTGCCCAATCCATTGACCACAACCCTACAGGTTAGGGAAAAGCTCCAAGGCCCCTGAGGCCATCAATAGTGTAGGCCACCCTGGACTAAGAGGGGCTCTCTGACACCAGCGGAGCAACTATCTCCACTTAGACTCTCAGACAGTGTCCCCAGAGACAGAAGGTTGAAATGGACAGGCCCCCAGGCCCTAATCTGAACCTTAGCTTTGGTTTCCATGTGTCCGTCCTCAGAGGTCTGTTTTCGTAGACCAGCACACGGGGCTTTTCTGAGGCTCCAAACCAAACCTCTCGCCTCCACATGGGGAGCTTACTTACTGGGGATGTATCAAACCCTTCAGGTAGGAGAGTTCCGCAGGGCCACTGAACAACCAGCACATTCCAAGGTTTCCATGGACCCAAACGCACATTATGACGCATCCTCAGGAGAGGCCATTTCAACTCAGCCCCCTGGTTAGCGTGCCCCAGAGGCAGCAGATCAAACATATCTTGTGGCTAATGGCCAATGGGAATGCGAGGCATGCTGTACAGGGATCCATCCTTCGAACCGTGCTCTCCAGTCCTTCCGTATGGTATGTCCTGGAGCCATGCAACAGGACTCGAATGTCCCACAGAAGGAAACCTGGTGGTTTGGGGCAACCTCCAAACTCAGCGTGGGAAAACTTCATTGGCCTTATGAGGCCCCCGCTTCATGAAGGTGCCATCCTGGACACATACTCCAGCCTCAGCCAACGTCTGATCCTCAGCCTGACTTCAGATGCAGGAGATTTTGTTTCAGCCTCTGCCTAGTGGGCCTGCTCTGCCCTTGGCTCCAATCCTCACTTTAGCTTGTGTTCCTAGACTTCCGTCCTCACACTCCTGGCCCACAAACCCTCCCTACTGGGAAATCTGGGGCCACAATGAAGCACTCCGCCTGCCTCCCAGGAGAAAAACTTTGTCTATGGTGCTGCCCAGAAACCCCAAATGAGGATCAAACTGCTTGGCCCTCGGCAACACCCCAATTGCATAGGCTACCTTAAACACTGATGCTCTTTCACAAATAGCCTGAGCCCAGACCTTCCAACAGACACCGACACAGCTGGCTGCACACCCAGCACATTGGACCCGCCACTGCCTTAGGCCACCATCCATTCCCAACCTGGGTTTTCAGTCATCAGAACCTAGACCTTATCTCCAATCCCTGCACAGGGGGGAACCTGATGTACAAGTCAGAACCCCTCCTTCCCCATGGCAAGAAACCTTGCTGCTGGCAGTGAGTCAAATCTTCAGTGTAGGAGAAAACGGCATGGCCCATGAGGCCACGCCCATGTGTGAGGGCCGCCTTGGGCACAAACACACATTGTGACCCTCAGCGTGAGTACCTTATTCAAGTAACGCCTCTCAGTGATTGGACCAAGAGCCCGCATATGTGGCTTGCCATGCCCATAGGCACGCAGGACTAACTAGATGGTGTGTATTCCAGTTGAGGGAACCCACTGCTGTGCTCTAGAGTCCCTCTCCTGGGGGGTCCCTTGTGGCAGAAAACAGTACTCTTCCCTTCCCACAGAATGAACCCAAACACTTGGGAGCTTGGACAATCCCCCGAGAGGAAGGCTCTTCCTCGGCCCCTGAAGCAACCCCTACCCTGAACGGCCACTGTGAACGCAACACCCAGAGACAAAAGCCTGAGCGACTGCCTCCCACTTGCCCTCCTTTGATATCCAGAGGATCTCCCCTCTCGGACTGGAGATCAAGCCTGCCATTACCTTGGCCCCTACCTGAGCCAAGTTTGCTTTCTCAGACATCTGTCCCCACAGCCCTGGCAAACACAGCCTCTAGGCTGGGTCCTCTGGAGCCATACCACAGGACCATGCCTGCTCTCTCCTGGGAAACTCTGTCCATTCCTTTGGCCACACACCTCCAGAATATGAGAAACCTCAAGGCCCCCGAGGACATACCATTACTGGGAGCCTCCCTGCACACACAGGGGCCTTCGGACACAAGCTGAGCTGCTACCTCCATGAAGGCATGCACACAGATGTCAACAGAGATAGAAGGTTGAGCCCGACAGGCCCTTAGGCCCTAATCTCAACTCTTGCTTTGTTTTCCAGGTGTCACTCCTCAGAGGCTTTGGTTCGAAGAACAGGATATGGGGCTTTCCTGAGGCACTGAACAGAACTTCTCTCGTCTCCACATGGGAAGCTTCCTTGTTGGAGCCGTGTCAAACACCTCAGGTTGGAGAATCCTGCAGAGTCCCTGAGCCACCTCCACATTCCAAGGTCTCCCAGGCCACCAAGCCACAGTAGGACTCATCTTCAGGAGAGTGCATTTCAACTCTCCCCTCTGGGTAGCTCACCCAGGAGCCCGCAGATTGAGCCTGCCTTGTCCTGACTAAAGAGTGGGAATATGAGGTGGCGTTCCCAGGCATCCATGCTTAGACACCTGCTCTCGAGTCTTTCCGTATGGGGCCTCCTGGAACCATCCAATAGCACTCGACTTTCGTGCAGAAGGAAACCTTGAGGTTTGGAGTAGTTCACAAATCCCATCGTAGGCAAACCTTCCTGGCCTCATGAGGCCCCCACACCATTCAGGAAGAGGCCATGCTGGACAAAAACTCTAGCCTGAGGCACGTCTCAGAGTTGAATTGACCTCAGTGCAGGAGATCTCGATTCAGCCTCTCAGAGTGGGCCTGCCGTGCCATCGGTCCCAAACCTCACGCTAGCTTGTGTTTTCAGACTTCCTTCCTCACACTCCTGGCAAACAAGCCCTCCGGACTAGGAACTCCAGAACCACAACCCAGCCCAGGGTCTGCCTAAGGGAAGAAAAACGTTTCCCTGTGGGGCTCTCTCCAGAAAACCCAGATGAGGATCAACCTGCTCGGGCCTCGACGGTACCCGAACTGGATAGGCTGCTCTGGGCACTCATGCTCTGTCTGACACAGCCTGAAGCCAGACGTCCAGACAGACAAGGAGACAGCTGGCCGCACACCCAGCACTTCGGACACGCCATGGTCTTATGCCGTCACCTCTTCCTAACCTTGGTTTTCAGATATCTGAACCTAGACATTATATCAATTCTCCACACAGCTGGGTATCGCAAGCACAACACAGAACTCCTCCTTCCCCGTGGCTGTAAAGCTTGCTCTTGGCATGGAGTCACACCTTCAGGGTGGGAGAAACCTTCCTGGTCCCTGATGCCACGCCCAAACTTGAGTGCTGCTTGGGCACAAATTCACACTCTGACCCTCAGCATGAGCCCCATGTCAAAGAAAGGCCTGTCAGGGCCAGGGCCAAGAGCCCGCATATGGGGCTTGCCAAGCCCCTATGCACCCAATCCTCACCAGTGTTTGAGTTTTCCAGTCGCCCCGCTCGTACCTGGGGCTCTGCTCTGGAATCCCTTTCTTGGAGAGACACGTGAGCCAGACAACACTTTTCCACCCTTCCCACAAAATGACCCCAAACTCTTGGGAGCTGGGACAAATCCCCAGAGAGGGATACTCGTCCACAGTCCCTGAGGCCACCCCTCCAATCCACGGCTATCTCGGACACAACATATAGAGACAAAAGCCTGAAGGAACGCCTCCCACTCGCCCTTGTTTCAGAGGCCCAGGAGCTCCCTCTCGGGCTGTACATCCGGCCTGCCATACCCTAGGCGCCACTCATAAGCTGAGTTTGTGTTTTCAGACTTCTGTGCCCTCAGCCTGGACCCACACAACCGCCAGGCTAGGGCCTCTGGAGCCACAGCGAAAGATTGTGCCTGCCCTCTCCAAGGAAATTGTGCCCAATCCATTGACCACAACCCTACAGGTTAGGGAAAAGCTCCAAGGCCCCTGAGGCCATCAATAGTGTAGGCCACCCTGGACTAAGAGGGGCTCTCTGACACCAGCGGAGCAACTATCTCCACTTAGACTCTCAGACAGTGTCCCCAGAGACAGAAGGTTGAAATGGACAGGCCCCCAGGCCCTAATCTGAACCTTAGCTTTGGTTCCATGTGTCCGTCCTCAGAGGTCTGTTTTCGTAGACCAGCACACGGGGCTTTTCTGAGGCTCCAAACCAAACCTCTCTCGCCTCCACATGGGGAGCTTACTTACTGGGGATGTATCAAACCCTTCAGGTAGGAGAGTTCCGCAGGGCCACTGAACAACCAGCACATTCCAAGGTTTCCATGGACTCAAACGCACATTATGACGCATCCTCAGGAGAGGCCATTTCAACTCAGCTCCCTGGTTAGCGTTCCCCAGAGGCAGCAGATCAAACATATCTTATGGCTTATGGCCAATGGGAATGCGAGGCATGCTGTACAGGGATCCATCCTTCGAACCGTGCTCTCCAGTCCTTCCGTATGGTATGTCCTGGAGCCATGCAACAGGACTCGAATGTCCCACAGAAGGAAACCTGGTGGTTTGGGGCAACCTCCAAACTCAGCGTGGGAAAACTTCCTTGGCCTCATGAGGCCCCCGCTTCATGAAGGTGCCAACATGGACACATACTCTAGCCTCAGCCAACGTCTGATCCTCAGCCTGACTTCAGATGCAGGACATTTTGATTCAGCCTCTGCCTAGTGGGCCTGCTCTGCGCTTGGCTCCAATCCTCACTTTAGCTTGTGTTCCTAGACTTCCGTCCTCACACTCCTGGCCCGCAAACCCTCCCTACTGGGAATTCTGGGGCCACAATGAAGCACTCCGCCTGCCTCCCAGGAGAAAAACTTTGTCTATGGTGCTGCCCAGAAACCCCAAATGAGGATCAAACTGCTTGGCCCTCGGCAACACCCCAATTGCATAGGCTACCTTAAACACTGATGCTCTGTCGCAAATAGCCTGAGCCCAGACCTTCCAACAGACACCGACACAGCTGGCTGCACACCCAGCACATTGGACCCGCCACTGCCTTAGGCCACCATCCATTCCCAACCTGGGTTTTCAGTCATCAGAACCTAGACCTTATCTCCAATCCCTGCACAGGGGGGAACCTGATGCACAAGTCAGAACCCCTCCTTCCCCATGGCAAGAAACCTTGCTGCTGGCAGTGAGTCAAACCTTCAGTGTAGGAGAAAACGGCATGGCCCATGAGGCCACGCCCATGTGTGAGGGCCGCCTTGGGCACAAACACACATTGTGACCCTCAGCGTGAGTACCTTATTCAAGTAACGCCTCTCAGTGATTGGACCAAGAGCCCGCATATGTGGCTTGCCATGGCCATAGGCACGCAGGACTAACTAGATGGTGTGTATTCCAGTTGAGGGAACCCACTGCTGTGCTCTAGAGTCCCTCTCCTGGGGGGTCCCCTGTGGCAGAAAACAGTACTCTTCCCTTCCCACAGAATGAACCCAAACACTTGGGAGCTTGGACAATCCCCCGAGAGGAAGGCTCTTCCTCGGCCCCTGAAGCAACCCCTACCCTGAACGGCCACTGTGAACGCAACACCCAGAGACAAAAGCCTGAGCGACTGCCTCCCACTTGCCCTCCTTTGATATCCAGAGGATCTCCCCTCTCGGACTGGAGATCAGGCCTGCCATTACCTTGGCCCCTACCTGAGCCAAGTTTGCTTTTTCAGACATCTGTCCCCACAGCCCTGGCAAACACAGCCTCTAGGCTGGGTCCTCTGGAGCCATACCACAGGACCATGACTGCTCTCTCCTGGGAAACTCTGTCCATTCCTTTGGCCACACACCTCCAGAATATGAGAAAACTCAAGGCCCCCGAGGACATACCATTACCGTGAGCCTCCCTGCACACACAGGGGCCTTCGGACACAAGCTGAGCTGCTACCTCCATGAAGGCATGCACACAGATGTCAACAGAGATAGAAGGTTGAGCCCGACAGGCCCTTAGGCCCTAATCTCAACTCTTGCTTTGTTTTCCAGGTGTCACTCCTCAGAGGCTTTGGTTCGAAGAACAGGATATGGGGCTTTCCTGAGGCACTGAACAGAACTTCTCTCGTCTCCACATGGGAAGCTTCCTTGTTGGAGCCGTGTCAAACACCTCAGGTTGGAGAATCCTGCAGATTCCCTGAGCCACCTCCACATTCCAAGGTCTCCCAGGCCACCCAGCCACAGTAAGACTCATCTTCAGGAGAGTCCATTTCAACTCTCCCCTCTGGGTAGCTCATCCAGGAGCCCGCAGATTGAGCCTGACTTGTCCTGACTAAAGAGTGGGAATATGAGGTGGCGTTCCCAGGCATCCATTCTTAGACACCTGCTCTCGAGTCTTTCCGTATGGGGCCTCCTGGAACCATCCAATAGCACTCGACTTTCGTGCAGAAGGAAACCTTGAGGTTTGGAGTAGTTCACAAATCCCATCGTAGGCAAACCTTCCTGGCCTCATGAGGCCCCCACACCATTCAGGAAGAGGCCATGCTGGACAAAAACTCTAGCCTGAGGCACGTCTCAGAGTTGACATGACCTCAGTGCAGGAGATCTCGATTCAGCCTCTCAGAGTGGGCCTGCCGTGCCATCGGTCCCAAACCTCACGCTAGCTTGTGTTTTCAGACTTCCTTCCTCACACTCCTGGCAAACAAGCCCTCCGGACTAGGAACTCCAGAACCACAACCCAGCCCAGGGTCTGCCCAAGGGTAAAAAAACGTTTCCCTGTGGGGCTCTCTCCAGAAAACCCAGATGAGGATCAACCTGCTCGGGCCTCGACGGTACCCGAACTGGATAGGCTGCTCTGGGCACTCATGCTCTGTCTGACACAGCCTGACGCCAGACGTCCAGACAGACAAGGAGACAGCTGGCCGCACACCGAGCACTTCGGACACGCCATGGTCTTATGCCGTCACCTCTTCCTAACCTTGGTTTTCAGATATCTGAACCTAGACATTATATCAATTCTCCACACAGCTGGGTATCGCAAGCACAACACAGAACTCCTCCTTCCCCGTGGCTGTAAAGCTTGCTCTTGGCATGGAGTCACACCTTCAGGGTGGGAGAAACCTTCCTGGTCCCTGATGCCACGCCCAAACTTGAGTGCTGCTTGGGCACAAATTCACACTCTGACCCTCAGCATGAGCCCCATGTCAAAGAAAGGCCTGTCAGGGCCTTGGCCAAGAGCCCGCATATGGGGCTTGCCAAGCCCCTATGCACCCAATCCTCACCAGTGTTTGAGTTTTCCAGTCGCCCCGCCCGTACCTGGGGCTCTGCTCTGGAATCCCTTTCTTGGAGAGACACGTGAGCCAGACAACACTTTTCCACCCTTCCCCTAAAATGACCCCAAACTCTTGGGAGCTGGGACAAATCCCCAGAGAGGGATACTCGTCCACAGTCCCTGAGGCCACCCCTCCAATCCACGGCTATCTCGGACACAACATCCAGAGACAAAAGCCTGAAGGAACGCCTCCCACTCGCCCTTGTTTCAGAGGCCCAGGAGCTCCCTCTCGGGCTGTACATCCGGCCTGCCATACCCTAGGCGCCACTCATAAGCTGAGTTTGTGTTTTCAGACTTCTGTGCCCTCAGCCTGGACCCACACAACCGCCAGGCTAGGGCCTCTGGAGCCACAGCAAAAGATTGTGCCTGCCCTCTCCAAGGAAATTGTGCCCAATCCATTGACCACAACCCTACAGGTTAGGGAAAAGCTCCAAGGCCCCTGAGGCCATCAATAGTGCAGGCCACCCTGGACTAAGAGGGGCTCTCTGACACCAGCGGAGCAACTATCTCCACTTAGACTCTCAGACAGTGTCCCCAGAGACAGAAGGTTGAAATGGACAGGCCCCCAGGCCCTAATCTGAACCTTAGCTTTGGTTTCCATGTGTCCGTCCTCAGAGGTCTGTTTTCGTAGACCAGCACACGGGGCTTTTCTGAGGCTCCAAACCAAACCTCTCTCGCCTCCACATGGGGAGCTTACTTACTGGGGATGTATCATACCCTTCAGGTAGGAGAGTTCCCCAGGGCCACTGAACAACCAGCACATTCCAAGGTTTCCATGGACCCAAACGCACATTATGACTCATCCTCATGAGAGGCCATTTAAACTCAGCCCCCTGGTTAGCGTGCCCCAGAGGCAGCAGATCAAACATATCTTGTGGCTAATGGCCAATGGAATGCGAGGCATCCTGTACAGGGATCCATCCTTCGAACCGTGCTCTCCAGTCCTTCCGTATGGTATGTCCTGGAGCCATGCAACAGGACTCGAATGTCCCACAGAAGGAAACCTGGTGGTTTGGGGCAACCTCCAAACACAGCGTGGGAAAACTTCCTTGGCCTCATGAGGCCCCCGCTTCATGAAGGTGCCAACATGGACACATACTCCAGCCTCAGCCAACGTCTGATCCTCAGCCTGACTTCAGATGCAGGACATTTTGATTCAGCCTCTGCCTAGTGGGCCTGCTCTGCCCTTGGCTCCAATCCTCACTTTAGCTTGTGTTCCTAGACTTCCGTCCTCACTCTCCTGGCCCGCAAACCCTCCCTACTGGGAATTCTGGGGCCACAATGAAGCACTCCGCCTGCCTCCCAGGAGAAAAACTTTGTCTATGGTGCTGCCCAGAAACCCCAAATGAGGATCAAACTGCTTGGCCCTCGGCAACACCCCAATTGCATAGGCTACCTTAAACACTGATGCTCTGTCGCAAATAGCCTGAGCCCAGACCTTCCAACAGACACCGACACAGCTGGCTGCATACCCAGCACATTGGACCCGCCACTGCCTTAGGCCACCATCCATTCCCAACCTGGGTTTTCAGTCATCAGAACCTAGACCTTATCTCCAATCCCTGCACAGGGGGGAACCTGATGCACAAGTCAGAACCCCTCCTTCCCCATGGCAAGAAACCTTGCTGCTGGCAGTGAGTCAAACCTTCAGTGTAGGAGAAAACGGCATGGCCCATGAGGCCACGCCCATGTGTGAGGGCCGCCTTGGGCACAAACACACATTGTGACCCTCAGCGTGAGTACCTTATTCAAGTAACGCCTCTCAGTGATTGGACCAAGAGCCCGCATATGTGGCTTGCCATGCCCATAGGCACGCAGGACTAACTAGATGGTGTGTATTCCAGTTGAGGGAACCCACTGCTGTGCTCTAGAGTCCCTCTCCTGGGGGGTCCCCTGTGGCAGAAAACAGTACTCTTCCCTTCCCACAGAATGAACCCAAACACTTGGGAGCTTGGACAATCCCCCGAGAGGAAGGCTCTTCCTCGGCCCCTGAAGCAACCCCTACCCTGAACGGCCACTGTGAACGCAACACCCAGAGACAAAAGCCTGAGCGACTGCCTCCCACTTGCCCTCCTTTGATATCCAGAGGATCTCCCCTCTCGGACTGGAGATCAGGCCTGCCATTACCTTGGCCCCTACCTGAGCCAAGTTTGCTTTTTCAGACATCTGTCCCCACAGCCCTGGCAAACACAGCCTCTAGGCTGGGTCCTCTGGAGCCATACCACAGGACCATGACTGCTCTCTCCTGGGAAACTCTGTCCATTCCTTTGGCCACACACCTCCAGAATATGAGAAAACTCAAGGCCCCCGAGGACATACCATTACCGTGAGCCTCCCTGCACACACAGGGGCCTTCGGACACAAGCTGAGCTGCTACCTCCATGAAGGCATGCACACAGATGTCAACAGAGATAGAAGGTTGAGCCCGACAGGCCCTTAGGCCCTAATCTCAACTCTTGCTTTGTTTTCCAGGTGTCACTCCTCAGAGGCTTTGGTTCGAAGAACAGGATATGGGGCTTTCCTGAGGCACTGAACAGAACTTCTCTCGTCTCCACATGGGAAGCTTCCTTGTTGGAGCCGTGTCAAACACCTCAGGTTGGGGAATCCTGCAGATTCCCTGAGCCACCTCCACATTCCAAGGTCTCCCAGGCCACCCAGCCACAGTAAGACTCATCTTCAGGAGAGTCCATTTCAACTCTCCCCTCTGGGTAGCTCATCCAGGAGCCCGCAGATTGAGCCTGACTTGTCCTGACTAAAGAGTGGGAATATGAGGTGGCGTTCCCAGGCATCCATTCTTAGACACCTGCTCTCGAGTCTTTCCGTATGGGGCCTCCTGGAACCATCCAATAGCACTCGACTTTCGTGCAGAAGGAAACCTTGAGGTTTGGAGTAGTTCACAAATCCCATCGTAGGCAAACCTTCCTGGCCTCATGAGGCCCCCACACCATTCAGGAAGAGGCCATGCTGGACAAAAACTCTAGCCTGAGGCACGTCTCAGAGTTGACATGACCTCAGTGCAGGAGATCTCGATTCAGCCTCTCAGAGTGGGCCTGCCGTGCCATCGGTCCCAAACCTCACGCTAGCTTGTGTTTTCAGACTTCCTTCCTCACACTCCTGGCAAACAAGCCCTCCGGACTAGGAACTCCAGAACCACAACCCAGCCCAGGGTCTGCCCAAGGGTAAAAAAACGTTTCCCTGTGGGGCTCTCTCCAGAAAACCCAGATGAGGATCAACCTGCTCGGGCCTCGACGGTACCCGAACTGGATAGGCTGCTCTGGGCACTCATGCTCTGTCTGACACAGCCTGACGCCAGACGTCCAGACAGACAAGGAGACAGCTGGCCGCACACCGAGCACTTCGGACACGCCATGGTCTTATGCCGTCACCTCTTCCTAACCTTGGTTTTCAGATATCTGAACCTAGACATTATATCAATTCTCCACACAGCTGGGTATCGCAAGCACAACACAGAACTCCTCCTTCCCCGTGGCTGTAAAGCTTGCTCTTGGCATGGAGTCACACCTTCAGGGTGGGAGAAACCTTCCTGGTCCCTGATGCCACGCCCAAACTTGAGTGCTGCTTGGGCACAAATTCACACTCTGACCCTCAGCATGAGCCCCATGTCAAAGAAAGGCCTGTCAGGGCCTTGGCCAAGAGCCCGCATATGGGGCTTGCCAAGCCCCTATGCACCCAATCCTCACCAGTGTTTGAGTTTTCCAGTCGCCCCGCCCGTACCTGGGGCTCTGCTCTGGAATCCCTTTCTTGGAGAGACACGTGAGCCAGACAACACTTTTCCACCCTTCCCCTAAAATGACCCCAAACTCTTGGGAGCTGGGACAAATCCCCAGAGAGGGATACTCGTCCACAGTCCCTGAGGCCACCCCTCCAATCCACGGCTATCTCGGACACAACATCCAGAGACAAAAGCCTGAAGGAACGCCTCCCACTCGCCCTTGTTTCAGAGGCCCAGGAGCTCCCTCTCGGTCTGTACATCCGGCCTGCCATACCCTAGGCGCCACTCATAAGCTGAGTTTGTGTTTTCAGACTTCTGTGCCCTCAGCCTGGACCCACACAACCGCCAGGCTAGGGCCTCTGGAGCCACAGCAAAAGATTGTGCCTGCCCTCTCCAAGGAAATTGTGCCCAATCCATTGACCACAACCCTACAGGTTAGGGAAAAGCTCCAAGGCCCCTGAGGCCATCAATAGTGCAGGCCACCCTGGACTAAGAGGGGCTCTCTGACACCAGCGGAGCAACTATCTCCACTTAGACTCTCAGACAGTGTCCCCAGAGACAGAAGGTTGAAATGGACAGGCCCCCAGGCCCTAATCTGAACCTTAGCTTTGGTTTCCATGTGTCCGTCCTCAGAGGTCTGTTTTCGTAGACCAGCACACGGGGCTTTTCTGAGGCTCCAAACCAAACCTCTCTCGCCTCCACATGGGGAGCTTACTTACTGGGGATGTATCATACCCTTCAGGTAGGAGAGTTCCCCAGGGCCACTGAACAACCAGCACATTCCAAGGTTTCCATGGACCCAAACGCACATTATGACTCATCCTCATGAGAGGCCATTTAAACTCAGCCCCCTGGTTAGCGTGCCCCAGAGGCAGCAGATCAAACATATCTTGTGGCTAATGGCCAATGGAATGCGAGGCATCCTGTACAGGGATCCATCCTTCGAACCGTGCTCTCCAGTCCTTCCGTATGGTATGTCCTGGAGCCATGCAACAGGACTCGAATGTCCCACAGAAGGAAACCTGGTGGTTTGGGGCAACCTCCAAACACAGCGTGGGAAAACTTCCTTGGCCTCATGAGGCCCCCGCTTCATGAAGGTGCCAACATGGACACATACTCCAGCCTCAGCCAACGTCTGATCCTCAGCCTGACTTCAGATGCAGGACATTTTGATTCAGCCTCTGCCTAGTGGGCCTGCTCTGCCCTTGGCTCCAATCCTCACTTTAGCTTGTGTTCCTAGACTTCCGTCCTCACTCTCCTGGCCCGCAAACCCTCCCTACTGGGAATTCTGGGGCCACAATGAAGCACTCCGCCTGCCTCCCAGGAGAAAAACTTTGTCTATGGTGCTGCCCAGAAACCCCAAATGAGGATCAAACTGCTTGGCCCTCGGCAACACCCCAATTGCATAGGCTACCTTAAACACTGATGCTCTGTCGCAAATAGCCTGAGCCCAGACCTTCCAACAGACACCGACACAGCTGGCTGCATACCCAGCACATTGGACCCGCCACTGCCTTAGGCCACCATCCATTCCCAACCTGGGTTTTCAGTCATCAGAACCTAGACCTTATCTCCAATCCCTGCACAGGGGGGAACCTGATGCACAAGTCAGAACCCCTCCTTCCCCATGGCAAGAAACCTTGCTGCTGGCAGTGAGTCAAACCTTCAGTGTAGGAGAAAACGGCATGGCCCATGAGGCCACGCCCATGTGTGAGGGCCGCCTTGGGCACAAACACACATTGTGACCCTCAGCGTGAGTACCTTATTCAAGTAACGCCTCTCAGTGATTGGACCAAGAGCCCGCATATGTGGCTTGCCATGCCCATAGGCACGCAGGACTAACTAGATGGTGTGTATTCCAGTTGAGGGAACCCACTGCTGTGCTCTAGAGTCCCTCTCCTGGGGGGTCCCCTGTGGCAGAAAACAGTACTCTTCCCTTCCCACAGAATGAACCCAAACACTTGGGAGCTTGGACAATCCCCCGAGAGGAAGGCTCTTCCTCGGCCCCTGAAGCAACCCCTACCCTGAACGGCCACTGTGAACGCAACACCCAGAGACAAAAGCCTGAGCGACTGCCTCCCACTTGCCCTCCTTTGATATCCAGAGGATCTCCCCTCTCGGACTGGAGATCAGGCCTGCCATTACCTTGGCCCCTACCTGAGCCAAGTTTGCTTTTTCAGACATCTGTCCCCACAGCCCTGGCAAACACAGCCTCTAGGCTGGGTCCTCTGGAGCCATACCACAGGACCATGACTGCTCTCTCCTGGGAAACTCTGTCCATTCCTTTGGCCACACACCTCCAGAATATGAGAAAACTCAAGGCCCCCGAGGACATACCATTACCGTGAGCCTCCCTGCACACACAGGGGCCTTCGGACACAAGCTGAGCTGCTACCTCCATGAAGGCATGCACACAGATGTCAACAGAGATAGAAGGTTGAGCCCGACAGGCCCTTAGGCCCTAATCTCAACTCTTGCTTTGTTTTCCAGGTGTCACTCCTCAGAGGCTTTGGTTCGAAGAACAGGATATGGGGCTTTCCTGAGGCACTGAACAGAACTTCTCTCGTCTCCACATGGGAAGCTTCCTTGTTGGAGCCGTGTCAAACACCTCAGGTTGGGGAATCCTGCAGATTCCCTGAGCCACCTCCACATTCCAAGGTCTCCCAGGCCACCCAGCCACAGTAAGACTCATCTTCAGGAGAGTCCATTTCAACTCTCCCCTCTGGGTAGCTCATCCAGGAGCCCGCAGATTGAGCCTGACTTGTCCTGACTAAAGAGTGGGAATATGAGGTGGCGTTCCCAGGCATCCATTCTTAGACACCTGCTCTCGAGTCTTTCCGTATGGGGCCTCCTGGAACCATCCAATAGCACTCGACTTTCGTGCAGAAGGAAACCTTGAGGTTTGGAGTAGTTCACAAATCCCATCGTAGGCAAACCTTCCTGGCCTCATGAGGCCCCCACACCATTCAGGAAGAGGCCATGCTGGACAAAAACTCTAGCCTGAGGCACGTCTCAGAGTTGACATGACCTCAGTGCAGGAGATCTCGATTCAGCCTCTCAGAGTGGGCCTGCCGTGCCATCGGTCCCAAACCTCACGCTAGCTTGTGTTTTCAGACTTCCTTCCTCACACTCCTGGCAAACAAGCCCTCCGGACTAGGAACTCCAGAACCACAACCCAGCCCAGGGTCTGCCCAAGGGTAAAAAAACGTTTCCCTGTGGGGCTCTCTCCAGAAAACCCAGATGAGGATCAACCTGCTCGGGCCTCGACGGTACCCGAACTGGATAGGCTGCTCTGGGCACTCATGCTCTGTCTGACACAGCCTGACGCCAGACGTCCAGACAGACAAGGAGACAGCTGGCCGCACACCGAGCACTTCGGACACGCCATGGTCTTATGCCGTCACCTCTTCCTAACCTTGGTTTTCAGATATCTGAACCTAGACATTATATCAATTCTCCACACAGCTGGGTATCGCAAGCACAACACAGAACTCCTCCTTCCCCGTGGCTGTAAAGCTTGCTCTTGGCATGGAGTCACACCTTCAGGGTGGGAGAAACCTTCCTGGTCCCTGATGCCACGCCCAAACTTGAGTGCTGCTTGGGCACAAATTCACACTCTGACCCTCAGCATGAGCCCCATGTCAAAGAAAGGCCTGTCAGGGCCTTGGCCAAGAGCCCGCATATGGGGCTTGCCAAGCCCCTATGCACCCAATCCTCACCAGTGTTTGAGTTTTCCAGTCGCCCCGCCCGTACCTGGGGCTCTGCTCTGGAATCCCTTTCTTGGAGAGACACGTGAGCCAGACAACACTTTTCCACCCTTCCCCTAAAATGACCCCAAACTCTTGGGAGCTGGGACAAATCCCCAGAGAGGGATACTCGTCCACAGTCCCTGAGGCCACCCCTCCAATCCACGGCTATCTCGGACACAACATCCAGAGACAAAAGCCTGAAGGAACGCCTCCCACTCGCCCTTGTTTCAGAGGCCCAGGAGCTCCCTCTCGGGCTGTACATCCGGCCTGCCATACCCTAGGCGCCACTCATAAGCTGAGTTTGTGTTTTCAGACTTCTGTGCCCTCAGCCTGGACCCACACAACCGCCAGGCTAGGGCCTCTGGAGCCACAGCAAAAGATTGTGCCTGCCCTCTCCAAGGAAATTGTGCCCAATCCATTGACCACAACCCTACAGGTTAGGGAAAAGCTCCAAGGCCCCTGAGGCCATCAATAGTGCAGGCCACCCTGGACTAAGAGGGGCTCTCTGACACCAGCGGAGCAACTATCTCCACTTAGACTCTCAGACAGTGTCCCCAGAGACAGAAGGTTGAAATGGACAGGCCCCCAGGCCCTAATCTGAACCTTAGCTTTGGTTTCCATGTGTCCGTCCTCAGAGGTCTGTTTTCGTAGACCAGCACACGGGGCTTTTCTGAGGCTCCAAACCAAACCTCTCTCGCCTCCACATGGGGAGCTTACTTACTGGGGATGTATCATACCCTTCAGGTAGGAGAGTTCCCCAGGGCCACTGAACAACCAGCACATTCCAAGGTTTCCATGGACCCAAACGCACATTATGACTCATCCTCATGAGAGGCCATTTAAACTCAGCCCCCTGGTTAGCGTGCCCCAGAGGCAGCAGATCAAACATATCTTGTGGCTAATGGCCAATGGAATGCGAGGCATCCTGTACAGGGATCCATCCTTCGAACCGTGCTCTCCAGTCCTTCCGTATGGTATGTCCTGGAGCCATGCAACAGGACTCGAATGTCCCACAGAAGGAAACCTGGTGGTTTGGGGCAACCTCCAAACACAGCGTGGGAAAACTTCCTTGGCCTCATGAGGCCCCCGCTTCATGAAGGTGCCAACATGGACACATACTCCAGCCTCAGCCAACGTCTGATCCTCAGCCTGACTTCAGATGCAGGACATTTTGATTCAGCCTCTGCCTAGTGGGCCTGCTCTGCCCTTGGCTCCAATCCTCACTATAGCTTGTGTTCCTAGACTTCCGTCCTCACTCTCCTGGCCCGCAAACCCTCCCTACTGGGAATTCTGGGGCCACAATGAAGCACTCCGCCTGCCTCCCAGGAGAAAAACTTTGTCTATGGTGCTGCCCAGAAACCCCAAATGAGGATCAAACTGCTTGGCCCTCGGCAACACCCCAATTGCATAGGCTACCTTAAACACTGATGCTCTGTCGCAAATAGCCTGAGCCCAGACCTTCCAACAGACACCGACACAGCTGGCTGCATACCCAGCACATTGGACCCGCCACTGCCTTAGGCCACCATCCATTCCCAACCTGGGTTTTCAGTCATCAGAACCTAGACCTTATCTCCAATCCCTGCACAGGGGGGAACCTGATGCACAAGTCAGAACCCCTCCTTCCCCATGGCAAGAAACCTTGCTGCTGGCAGTGAGTCAAACCTTCAGTGTAGGAGAAAACGGCATGGCCCATGAGGCCACGCCCATGTGTGAGGGCCGCCTTGGGCACAAACACACATTGTGACCCTCAGCGTGAGTACCTTATTCAAGTAACGCCTCTCAGTGATTGGACCAAGAGCCCGCATATGTGGCTTGCCATGCCCATAGGCACGCAGGACTAACTAGATGGTGTGTATTCCAGTTGAGGGAACCCACTGCTGTGCTCTAGAGTCCCTCTCCTGGGGGGTCCCCTGTGGCAGAAAACAGTACTCTTCCCTTCCCACAGAATGAACCCAAACACTTGGGAGCTTGGACAATCCCCCGAGAGGAAGGCTCTTCCTCGGCCCCTGAAGCAACCCCTACCCTGAACGGCCACTGTGAACGCAACACCCAGAGACAAAAGCCTGAGCGACTGCCTCCCAATTGCCCTCCTTTGATATCCAGAGGATCTCCCCTCTCGGACTGGAGATCAGGCCTGCCATTACCTTGGCCCCTACCTGAGCCAAGTTTGCTTTTTCAGACATCTGTCCCCACAGCCCTGGCAAACACAGCCTCTAGGCTGGGTCCTCTGGAGCCATACCACAGGACCATGCCTGCTCTCTCCTGGGAAACTCTGTCCATTCCTTTGGCCACACACCTCCAGAATATGAGAAACCTCAAGGCCCCTGAGGACATACCATTACCGGGAGCCTCCCTGCACACACAGGGGCCTTCGGACACAAGCTGAGCTGCTACCTCCATGAAGGCATGCACACAGATGTCAACAGAGATAGAAGGTTGAGCCCGACAGGCCCTTAGGCCCTAATCTCAACTCTTGCTTTGTTTTCCAGGTGTCACTCCTCAGAGGCTTTGGTTCGAAGAACAGGATATGGGGCTTTCCTGAGGCACTGAACAGAACTTCTCTCGTCTCCACATGGGAAGCTTCCTTGTTGGAGCCGTGTCAAACACCTCAGGTTGGAGAATCCTGCAGAGTCCCTGAGCCACCTCCACATTCCAAGGTCTCCCAGGCCACCAAGCCACAGTAGGACTCATCTTCAGGAGAGTCCATTTCAACTCTCCCCTCTGGGTAGCTCACCTAGGAGCCCGCAGATTGAGCCTGACTTGTCCTGACTAAAGAGTGGGAATATGAGGTGGCGTTCCCAGGCATCCATGCTTAGACACCTGCTCTCGAGTCTTTCCGTATGGGGCCTCCTGGAACCATCCAATAGCACTCGACTTTCGTGCAGAAGGAAACCTTGAGGTTTGGAGTAGTTCACAAATCCCATCGTAGGCAAACCTTCCTGGCCTCATGAGGCCCCAACACCATTCAGGAAGAGGCCATGCTGGACAAAAACTCTAGCCTGAGGCACGTCTCAGAGTTGACATGACCTCAGTGCAGGAGATCTCGATTCAGCCTCTCAGAGTGGGCCTGCCGTGCCATCGGTCCCAAACCTCACGCTAGCTTGTGTTTTCAGACTTCCTTCCTCACACTCCTGGCAAACAAGCCCTCCGGACTAGGAACTCCAGAACCACAACCCAGCCCAGGGTCTGCCCAAGGGTAAAAAAACGTTTCCCTGTGGGGCTCTCTCCAGAAAACCCAGATGAGGATCAACCTGCTCGGGCCTCGACGGTACCCGAACTGGATAGGCTGCTCTGGGCACTCATGCTCTGTCTGACACAGCCTGATGCCAGACGTCCAGACAGACAAGGACACAGCTGGCCGCACACCGAGCACTTCGGACACGCCATGGTCTTATGCCGTCACCTCTTCCTAACCTTGGTTTTCAGATATCTGAACCTAGACATTATATCAATTCTCCACACAGCTGGGTATCACAAGCACAACACAGAACTCCTCCTTCCCTGTGGCTGTAAAGCTTGCTCTTGGCATGGAGTCACACCTTCAGGGTGGGAGAAACCTTCCTGGTCCCTGATGCCACGCCCAAACTTGAGTGCTGCTTGGGCACAAATTCACACTCTGACCCTCAGCATGAGCCCCATGTCAAAGAAAGGCCTGTCAGGGCCTTGGCCAAGAGCCCGCATATGGGGCTTGCCAAGCCCCTATGCACCCAATCCTCACCAGTGTTTGAGTTTTCCAGTCGCCCCGCCTGTACCTGGGGCTCTGCTCTGGAATCCCTTTCTTGGAGAGACACGTGAGCCAGACAACACTTTTCCACCCTTCCCACAAAATGACCCCAAACTCTTGGGAGCTGGGACAAATCCCCAGAGAGGGATACTCGTACACAGTCCCTGAGGCCACCCCTCCAATCCACGGCTATCTCGGACACAACATCCAGAGACAAAAGCCTGAAGGAACGCCTCCCACTCGCCCTTGTTTCAGAGGCCCAGGAGCTCCCTCTCGGGCTGTACATCCGGCCTGCCATACCCTAGGCGCCACTCATAAGCTGAGTTTGTGTTTTCAGACTTCTGTGCCCTCAGCCTGGACCCACACAACCGCCAGGCTAGGGCCTCTGGAGCCACAGCAAAAGATTGTGCCTGCCCTCTCCAAGGAAATTGTGCCCAATCCATTGACCACAACCCTACAGGTTAGGGAAAAGCTCCAAGGCCCCTGAGGCCATCAATAGTGCAGGCCACCCTGGACTAAGAGGGGCTCTCTGACACCAGCGGAGCAACTATCTCCACTTAGACTCTCAGACAGTGTCCCCAGAGACAGAAGGTTGAAATGGACAGGCCCCCAGGCCCTAATCTGAACCTTAGCTTTGGTTTCCATGTGTCCGTCCTCAGAGGTCTGTTTTCGTAGACCAGCACACGGGGCTTTTCTGAGGCTCCAAACCAAACCTCTCTCGCCTCCACATGGGGAGCTTACTTACTGGGGATGTATCATACCCTTCAGGTAGGAGAGTTCCCCAGGGCCACTGAACAACCAGCACATTCCAAGGTTTCCATGGACCCAAACGCACATTATGACTCATCCTCATGAGAGGCCATTTAAACTCAGCCCCCTGGTTAGCGTGCCCCAGAGGCAGCAGATCAAACATATCTTGTGGCTAATGGCCAATGGAATGCGAGGCATCCTGTACAGGGATCCATCCTTCGAACCGTGCTCTCCAGTCCTTCCGTATGGTATGTCCTGGAGCCATGCAACAGGACTCGAATGTCCCACAGAAGGAAACCTGGTGGTTTGGGGCAACCTCCAAACACAGCGTGGGAAAACTTCCTTGGCCTCATGAGGCCCCCGCTTCATGAAGGTGCCAACATGGACACATACTCCAGCCTCAGCCAACGTCTGATCCTCAGCCTGACTTCAGATGCAGGACATTTTGATTCAGCCTCTGCCTAGTGGGCCTGCTCTGCCCTTGGCTCCAATCCTCACTTTAGCTTGTGTTCCTAGACTTCCGTCCTCACTCTCCTGGCCCGCAAACCCTCCCTACTGGGAATTCTGGGGCCACAATGAAGCACTCCGCCTGCCTCCCAGGAGAAAAACTTTGTCTATGGTGCTGCCCAGAAACCCCAAATGAGGATCAAACTGCTTGGCCCTCGGCAACACCCCAATTGCATAGGCTACCTTAAACACTGATGCTCTGTCGCAAATAGCCTGAGACCAGACCTTCCAACAGACACCGACACAGCTGGCTGCATACCCAGCACATTGGACCCGCCACTGCCTTAGGCCACCATCCATTCCCAACCTGGGTTTTCAGTCATCAGAACCTAGACCTTATCTCCAATCCCTGCACAGGGGGGAACCTGATGCACAAGTCAGAACCCCTCCTTCCCCATGGCAAGAAACCTTGCTGCTGGCAGTGAGTCAAACCTTCAGTGTAGGAGAAAACGGCATGGCCCATGAGGCCACGCCCATGTGTGAGGGCCGCCTTGGGCACAAACACACATTGTGACCCTCAGCGTGAGTACCTTATTCAAGTAACGCCTCTCAGTGATTGGACCAAGAGCCCGCATATGTGGCTTGCCATGCCCATAGGCACGCAGGACTAACTAGATGGTGTGTATTCCAGTTGAGGGAACCCACTGCTGTGCTCTAGAGTCCCTCTCCTGGGGGGTCCCCTGTGGCAGAAAACAGTACTCTTCCCTTCCCACAGAATGAACCCAAACACTTGGGAGCTTGGACAATCCCCCGAGAGGAAGGCTCTTCCTCGGCCCCTGAAGCAACCCCTACCCTGAACGGCCACTGTGAACGCAACACCCAGAGACAAAAGCCTGAGCGACTGCCTCCCAATTGCCCTCCTTTGATATCCAGAGGATCTCCCCTCTCGGACTGGAGATCAGGCCTGCCATTACCTTGGCCCCTACCTGAGCCAAGTTTGCTTTTTCAGACATCTGTCCCCACAGCCCTGGCAAACACAGCCTCTAGGCTGGGTCCTCTGGAGCCATACCACAGGACCATGCCTGCTCTCTCCTGGGAAACTCTGTCCATTCCTTTGGCCACACACCTCCAGAATATGAGAAACCTCAAGGCCCCTGAGGACATACCATTACCGGGAGCCTCCCTGCACACACAGGGGCCTTCGGACACAAGCTGAGCTGCTACCTCCATGAAGGCATGCACACAGATGTCAACAGAGATAGAAGGTTGAGCCCGACAGGCCCTTAGGCCCTAATCTCAACTCTTGCTTTGTTTTCCAGGTGTCACTCCTCAGAGGCTTTGGTTCGAAGAACAGGATATGGGGCTTTCCTGAGGCACTGAACAGAACTTCTCTCGTCTCCACATGGGAAGCTTCCTTGTTGGAGCCGTGTCAAACACCTCAGGTTGGAGAATCCTGCAGAGTCCCTGAGCCACCTCCACATTCCAAGGTCTCCCAGGCCACCAAGCCACAGTAGGACTCATCTTCAGGAGAGTCCATTTCAACTCTCCCCTCTGGGTAGCTCACCTAGGAGCCCGCAGATTGAGCCTGACTTGTCCTGACTAAAGAGTGGGAATATGAGGTGGCGTTCCCAGGCATCCATGCTTAGACACCTGCTCTCGAGTCTTTCCGTATGGGGCCTCCTGGAACCATCCAATAGCACTCGACTTTCGTGCAGAAGGAAACCTTGAGGTTTGGAGTAGTTCACAAATCCCATCGTAGGCAAACCTTCCTGGCCTCATGAGGCCCCAACACCATTCAGGAAGAGGCCATGCTGGACAAAAACTCTAGCCTGAGGCACGTCTCAGAGTTGACATGACCTCAGTGCAGGAGATCTCGATTCAGCCTCTCAGAGTGGGCCTGCCGTGCCATCGGTCCCAAACCTCACGCTAGCTTGTGTTTTCAGACTTCCTTCCTCACACTCCTGGCAAACAAGCCCTCCGGACTAGGAACTCCAGAACCACAACCCAGCCCAGGGTCTGCCCAAGGGTAAAAAAACGTTTCCCTGTGGGGCTCTCTCCAGAAAACCCAGATGAGGATCAACCTGCTCGGGCCTCGACGGTACCCGAACTGGATAGGCTGCTCTGGGCACTCATGCTCTGTCTGACACAGCCTGATGCCAGACGTCCAGACAGACAAGGAGACAGCTGGCCGCACACCGAGCACTTCGGACACGCCATGGTCTTATGCCGTCACCTCTTCCTAACCTTGGTTTTCAGATATCTGAACCTAGACATTATATCAATTCTCCACACAGCTGGGTATCACAAGCACAACACAGAACTCCTCCTTCCCTGTGGCTGTAAAGCTTGCTCTTGGCATGGAGTCACACCTTCAGGGTGGGAGAAACCTTCCTGGTCCCTGATGCCACGCCCAAACTTGAGTGCTGCTTGGGCACAAATTCACACTCTGACCCTCAGCATGAGCCCCATGTCAAAGAAAGGCCTGTCAGGGCCTTGGCCAAGAGCCCGCATATGGGGCTTGCCAAGCCCCTATGCACCCAATCCTCACCAGTGTTTGAGTTTTCCAGTCGCCCCGCCCGTACCTGGGGCTCTGCTCTGGAATCCCTTTCTTGGAGAGACACGTGAGCCAGACAACACTTTTCCACCCTTCCCACAAAATGACCCCAAACTCTTGGGAGCTGGGACAAATCCCCAGAGAGGGATACTCGTACACAGTCCCTGAGGCCACCCCTCCAATCCACGGCTATCTCGGACACAACATCCAGAGACAAAAGCCTGAAGGAACGCCTCCCACTCGCCCTTGTTTCAGAGGCCCAGGAGCTCCCTCTCGGGCTGTACATCCGGCCTGCCATACCCTAGGCGCCACTCATAAGCTGAGTTTGTGTTTTCAGACTTCTGTGCCCTCAGCCTGGACCCACACAACCGCCAGGCTAGGGCCTCTGGAGCCACAGCAAAAGATTGTGCCTGCCCTCTCCAAGGAAATTGTGCCCAATCCATTGACCACAACCCTACAGGTTAGGGAAAAGCTCCAAGGCCCCTGAGGCCATCAATAGTGCAGGCCACCCTGGACTAAGAGGGGCTCTCTGACACCAGCGGAGCAACTATCTCCACTTAGACTCTCAGACAGTGTCCCCAGAGACAGAAGGTTGAAATGGACAGGCCCCCAGGCCCTAATCTGAACCTTAGCTGTGGTTTCCATGTGTCCGTCCTCAGAGGTCTGTTTTCGTAGACCAGCACACGGGGCTTTTCTGAGGCTCCAAACCAAACCTCTCTCGCCTCCACATGGGGAGCTTACTTACTGGGGATGTATCATACCCTTCAGGTAGGAGAGTTCCCCAGGGCCACTGAACAACCAGCACATTCCAAGGTTTCCATGGACCCAAACGCACATTATGACTCATCCTCATGAGAGGCCATTTAAACTCAGCCCCCTGGTTAGCGTGCCCCAGAGGCAGCAGATCAAACATATCTTGTGGCTAATGGCCAATGGAATGCGAGGCATCCTGTACAGGGATCCATCCTTCGAACCGTGCTCTCCAGTCCTTCCGTATGGTATGTCCTGGAGCCATGCAACAGGACTCGAATGTCCCACAGAAGGAAACCTGGTGGTTTGGGGCAACCTCCAAACTCAGCGTGGGAAAACTTCCTTGGCCTCATGAGGCCCCCGCTTCATGAAGGTGCCAACATGGACACATACTCCAGCCTCAGCCAACGTCTGATCCTCAGCCTGACTTCAGATGCAGGACATTTTGATTCAGCCTCTGCCTAGTGGGCCTGCTCTGCCCTTGGCTCCAATCCTCACTTTAGCTTGTGTTCCTAGACTTCCGTCCTCACTCTCCTGGCCCGCAAACCCTCCCTACTGGGAATTCTGGGGCCACAATGAAGCACTCCGCCTGCCTCCCAGGAGAAAAACTTTGTCTATGGTGCTGCCCAGAAACCCCAAATGAGGATCAAACTGCTTGGCCCTCGGCAACACCCCAATTGCATAGGCTACCTTAAACACTGATGCTCTGTCGCAAATAGCCTGAGCCCAGACCTTCCAACAGACACCGACACAGCTGGCTGCATACCCAGCACATTGGACCCGCCACTGCCTTAGGCCACCATCCATTCCCAACCTGGGTTTTCAGTCATCAGAACCTAGACCTTATCTCCAATCCCTGCACAGGGGGGAACCTGATGCACAAGTCAGAACCCCTCCTTCCCCATGGCAAGAAACCTTGCTGCTGGCAGTGAGTCAAACCTTCAGTGTAGGAGAAAACGGCATGGCCCATGAGGCCACGCCCATGTGTGAGGTCCGCCTTGGGCACAAACACACATTGTGACCCTCAGCGTGAGTACCTTATTCAAGTAACGCCTCTCAGTGATTGGACCAAGAGCCCGCATATGTGGCTTGCCATGCCCATAGGCACGCAGGACTAACTAGATGGTGTGTATTCCAGTTGAGGGAACCCACTGCTGTGCTCTAGAGTCCCTCTCCTGGGGGGTCCCCTGTGGCAGAAAACAGTACTCTTCCCTTCCCACAGAATGAACCCAAACACTTGGGAGCTTGGACAATCCCCCGAGAGGAAGGCTCTTCCTCGGCCCCTGAAGCAACCCCTACCCTGAACGGCCACTGTGAACGCAACACCCAGAGACAAAAGCCTGAGCGACTGCCTCCCAATTGCCCTCCTTTGATATCCAGAGGATCTCCCCTCTCGGACTGGAGATCAGGCCTGCCATTACCTTGGCCCCTACCTGAGCCAAGTTTGCTTTTTCAGACATCTGTCCCCACAGCCCTGGCAAACACAGCCTCTAGGCTGGGTCCTCTGGAGCCATACCACAGGACCATGCCTGCTCTCTCCTGGGAAACTCTGTCCATTCCTTTGGCCACACACCTCCAGAATATGAGAAACCTCAAGACCCCCGAGGACATACCATTACCGGGAGCCTCCCTGCACACACAGGGGCCTTCGGACACAAGCTGAGCTGCTACCTCCATGAAGGCATGCACACAGATGTCAACAGAGATAGAAGGTTGAGCCCGACAGGCCCTTAGGCCCTAATCTCAACTCTTGCTTTGTTTTCCAGGTGTCACTCCTCAGAGGCTTTGGTTCGAAGAACAGGATATGGGGCTTTCCTGAGGCACTGAACAGAACTTCTCTCGTCTCCACATGGGAAGCTTCCTTGTTGGAGCCGTGTCAAACACCTCAGGTTGGAGAATCCTGCAGAGTCCCTGAGCCACCTCCACATTCCAAGGTCTCCCAGGCCACCAAGCCACAGTAGGACTCATCTTCAGGAGAGTCCATTTCAACTCTCCCCTCTGGGTAGCTCACCCAGGAGCCCGCAGATTGAGCCTGCCTTGTCCTGACTAAAGAGTGGGAATATGAGGTGGCGTTCCCAGGCATCCATGCTTAGACACCTGCTCTCGAGTCTTTCCGTATGGGGCCTCCTGGAACCATCCAATAGCACTCGACTTTCGTGCAGAAGGAAACCTTGAGGTTTGGAGTAGTTCACAAATCCCATCGTAGGCAAACCTTCCTGGCCTCATGAGGCCCCCACACCATTCAGGAAGAGGCCATGCTGGACAAAAACTCTAGCCTGAGGCACGTCTCAGAGTTGAAATGACCTCAGTGCAGGAGATCTCGATTCAGCCTCTCAGAGTGGGCCTGCCGTGCCATCGGTCCCAAACCTCACGCTAGCTTGTGTTTTCAGACTTCCTTCCTCACACTCCTGGCAAACAAGCCCTCCGGACTAGGAACTCCAGAACCACAACCCAGCCCAGGGTCTGCCCAAGGGAAGAAAAACGTTTCCCTGTGGGGCTCTCTCCAGAAAACCCAGATGAGGATCAACCTGCTCGGGCCTCGACGGTACCCGAACTGGATAGGCTGCTCTAGGCACTCATGCTCTGTCTGACACAGCCTGAAGCCAGACGTCCAGACAGACAAGGAGACAGCTGGCCGCACACCCAGCACTTCGGACACGCCATGGTCTTATGCCGTCACCTCTTCCTAACCTTGGTTTTCAGATATCTGAACCTAGACATTATATCAATTCTCCACACAGCTGGGTATCGCAAGCACAACACAGAACTCCTCCTTCCCCGTGGCTGTAAAGCTTGCTCTTGGCATGGAGTCACACCTTCAGGGTGGGAGAAACCTTCCTGGTCCCTGATGCCACGCCCAAACTTGAGTGCTGCTTGGGCACAAATTCACACTCTGACCCTCAGCATGAGCCCCATGTCAAAGAAAGGCCTGTCAGGGCCTGGGCCAAGAGCCCGCATATGGGGCTTGCCAAGCCCCTATGCACCCAATCCTCACCAGTGTTTGAGTTTTCCAGTCGCCCCGCCCGTACCTGGGGCTCTGCTCTGGAATCCCTTTCTTGGAGAGACACGTGAGCCAGACAACACTTTTCCACCCTTCCCACAAAATGACCCCAAACTCTTGGGAGCTGGGACAAATCCCCAGAGAGGGATACTCGTCCACAGTACCTGAGGCCACCCCTCCAATCCACGGCTATCTCGGACACAACATCCAGAGACAAAAGCCTGAAGGAACGCCTCCCACTCGCCCTTGTTTCAGAGGCCGAGGAGCTCCCTCTCGGGCTGTATATCCGGCCTGCCATACCCTAGGCTCCACTCATAAGCTGAGTTTGTCTTTTCAGACTTCTGTGCCCTCAGCCTGGACCCACACAACCGCCAGGCTAGGGCCTCTGGAGCCACAGCGAAAGATTGTGCCTGCCCTCTCCAAGGAAATTGTGCCCAATCCATTGACCACAACCCTACAGGTTAGGGAAAAGCTCCAAGGCCCCTGAGGCCATCAATAGTGTAGGCCACCCTGGACTAAGAGGGGCTCTCTGACACCAGCGGAGCAACTATCTCCACTTAGACTCTCAGACAGTGTCCCCAGAGACAGAAGGTTGAAATGGACAGGCCCCCAGGCCCTAATCTGAACCTTAGCTTTGATTTCCATGTGTCCGTCCTCAGAGGTCTGTTTTCGTAGACCAGCACACGGGGCTTTTCTGAGGCACCAAACCAAACCTCTCTCGCCTCCACATGGGGAGCTTACTTACTGGGGATGTATCAAACCCTTCAGGTAGGAGAGTTCCGCAGGGCCACTGAACAACCAGCACATTCCAAGGTTTCCATGGACCCAAACGCACATTATGACGCATCCACAGGAGAGGCCATTTCAACTCAGCCCCCTGGTTAGCGTGCCCCAGAGGCAGCAGATCAAACATATCTTGTGGCTAATGGCCAATGGGAATGCGAGGCATGCTGTACAGGGATCCATCCTTCGAACCGTGCTCTCCAGTCCTTCCGTATGGTATGTCCTGGAGCCATGCAACAGGACTCGAATGTCCCACAGAAGGAAACCTGGTGGTTTGGGGCAACCTCCAAACTCAGCGTGGGAAAACTTCCGTGGCCTCATGAGGCCCCCGCTTCATGAAGGTGCCATCATGGACACATACTCCAGCCTCAGCCAACGTCTGATCCTCAGCCTGACTTCAGATGCAGGAGATTTTGTTTCAGCCTCTGCCTAGTGGGCCTGCTCTGCCCTTGGCTCCAAACCTCACTTTAGCTTGTGTTCCTAGACTTCCGTCCTCACACTCCTGGCCCACAAACCCTCCCTACTGGGATATCTGGGTCCACAATGAAGCACTCCGCCTGCCTCCCAGGAGAAAAACTTTGTCTATGGTGCTGCCCAGAATCCCCAAATAAGGATCAAACTGCTTGGCCCTCGGCAACACCCCAATTGCATCGGCTACCTTAAAAACTGATGCTCTGTCGCAAATAGCCTGAGCCCAGACCTTCCAACAGACACCGACACAGCTGGCTGCACACCTAGCACATTGGACCCGCCACTGCCTTAGGCCACCATCCATTCCCAACCTGGGTTTTCAGTCATCAGAACCTAGACCTTATCTCCAATCCTTGCACAGGGGGTAACCTGATGCACAAGTCAGAACCCCTCCTTCACCATGGCAAGAAACCTTGCTGCTGGCAGTGAGTCAAACCTTCAGTGTAGGAGAAAACGGCATGGCCCATGAGGCCACGCCCATGTGTGAGGGCCGCCTTGGGCACAAACACACATTGTGACCCTCAGCGTGAGTACCTTATTCAAGTAACGCCTCTCAGTGATTGGACCAAGAGCCCGCATATGTGGCTTGCCATGGCCATAGGCACGCAGGACTAACTAGATGGTGTGTATTCCAGTTGAGGGAACCCACTGCTGTGCTCTAGAGTCCCTCTCCTGGGGGGTCCCCTGTGGCAGAAAACAGTACTCTTCCCTTCCCACAGAATGAACCCAAACACTTGGAAGCTTGGACAATCCCCCGAGAGGAAGGCTCTTCCTCGGCCCCTGAAGCAACCCCTACCCTGAACGGCCACTGTGAACGCAACACCCAGAGACAAAAGCCTGAGCGACTGCCTCCCACTTGCCCTCCTTTGATATCCAGAGGATCTCCCCTCTCGGACTGGAGATCAGGCCTGCCATTACCTTGGCCCCTACCTGAGCCAAGTTTGCTTTTTCAGACATCTGTCCCCACAGCCCTGGCAAACACAGCCTCTAGGCTGGGTCCTCTGGAGCCATACCACAGGACCATGCCTGCTCTCTCCTGGGAAACTCTGTCCATTCCTTTGGCCACACACCTCCAGAATATGAGAAACCTCAAGGCCCCCGAGGACATACCATTACCGGGAGCCTCCCTGCACACACAGGGGCCTTCGGACACAAGCTGAGCTGCTACCTCCATGAAGGCATGCACACAGATGTCAACAGAGATAGAAGGTTGAGCCGGACAGGCCCTTAGGCCCTAATCTCAACTCTTGCTTTGTTTTCCAGGTGTCACTCCTCAGAGGCTTTGGTTCGAAGAACAGGATATGGGGCTTTCCTGAGGCACTGAACAGAACTTCTCTCGTCTCCACGTGGGAAGCTTCCTTGTTGGAGCCGTGTCAAACACCTCAGGTTGGAGAATCCTGCAGAGTCCCTGAGCCACCTCCACATTCCAAGGTCTCCCAGGCCACCAAGCCACAGTAGGACTCATCTTCAGGAGAGTCCATTTCCACTCTCCCCTCTGGGTAGCTCACCCAGGAGCCCGCAGATTGAGCCTGCCTTGTCCTGACTAAAGAGTGGGAATATGAGGTGGCGTTCCCAGGCATCCGTGCTTAGACACCTGCTCTCGAGTCTTTCCGTATGGGGCCTCCTGGAACCATCCAATAGCACTCGACTTTCGTGCAGAAGGAAACCTTGAGGTTTGGAGTAGTTCACAAATCCCATCGTAGGCAAACCTTCCTGGCCTCATGAGGCCCCCACACCATTCAGGAAGAGGCCATGCTGGACAAAAACTCTAGCCTGAGGCACGTCTCAGAGTTGAAATGACCTCAGTGCAGGAGATCTCGATTCAGCCTCTCAGAGTGGGCCTGCCGTGCCATCGGTCCCAAACCTCACGCTAGCTTGTGTTTTCAGACTTCCTTCCTCACACTCCTGGCAAACAAGCCCTCCGGACTAGGAACTCCAGAACCACAACCCAGCCCAGGGTCTGCCCAAGGGAAGAAAGACGTTTCCCAGTTGGGTTCTCTCCAGAAAACCCAGATGAGGATCAAACTGCTCGGGCCTCGACCGGTACCCGAACTGGATAGGCTGCTCTGGGCACTCATGCTCTGTCTGACACAGCCTGAAGCCAGACGTCCAGACAGACAAGGAGACAGCTGGCCGCACACCCAGCACTTCGGACACGCCATGGTCTTATGCCGTCACCTCTTCCTAACCTTGGTTTTCAGACATCTGAACCTAGACATTATATCAATTCTCCACACAGCTGGGTATCGCAAGCACAACACAGAACTCCTCCTTCCCCGTGGCTGTAAAGCTTGCTCTTGGCATGGAGTCACACCTTCAGGGTGGGAGAAACCTTCCTGGTCCCTGATGCCACGCCCAAACTTGAGTGCTGCTTGGGCACAAATTCACACTCTGACCCTCAGCATGAGCCCCATGTCAAAGAAAGGCCTGTCAGGGCCTGGGCCAAGAGCCCGCATATGGGGCTTGCCAAGCCCCTATGCACCCAATCCTCACCAGTGTTTGAGTTTTCCAGTCGCCCCGCCCGTACCTGGGGCTCTGCTCTGGAATCCCTTTCTTGGAGAGACACGTGAGCCAGACAACACTTTTCCACCCTTCCCACAAAATGACCCCAAACTCTTGGGAGCTGGGACAAATCCCCAGAGAGGGATACTCGTCCACAGTCCCTGAGGCCACCCCTCCAATCCACGGCTATCTCGGACACAACATCCAGAGACAAAAGCCTGAAGGAACGCCTCCCACTCGCCCTTGTTTCAGAGGCCCAGGAGCTCCCTCTCGGGCTGTACATCCGGCCTGCCATACCCTAGGCGCCACTCATAAGCTGAGTTTGTGTTTTCAGACTTCTGTGCCCTCAGCCTGGACCCACACAACCGCCAGGCTAGGGCCTCTGGAGCCACAGCGAAAGATTGTGCCTGCCCTCTCCAAGGAAATTGTGCCCAATCCATTGACCACAACCCTACAGGTTAGGGAAAAGCTCCAAGGCCCCTGAGGCCATCAATAGTGTAGGCCACCCTGGACTAAGAGGGGCTCTCTGACACCAGCGGAGCAACTATCTCCACTTAGACTCTCAGACAGTGTCCCCAGAGACAGAAGGTTGAAATGGACAGGCCCCCAGGCCCTAATCTGAACCTTAGCTTTGGTTTCCATGTGTCCGTCCTCAGAGGTCTGTTTTCGTAGACCAGCACACGGGGCTTTTCTGAGGCTCCAAACCAAACCTCTCTCGTCTCCACATGGGGAGCTTACTTACTGGGGATGTATCAAACCCTTCAGGTAGGAGAGTTCCGCAAAGCCACTGAACAACCAGCACTTTCCAAGGTTTCCATGGACCCAAACGCACATTATGACGCATCCTCAGGAGAGGCCATTTCAACTCAGCCCCCTGGTTAGCGTGCCCCAGAGGCAGCAGATCAAACATATCTTGTGGCTAATGGCCAATGGGAATGCGAGGCATGCTGTACAGGGATCCATCCTTCGAACCGTGCTCTCCAGTCCTTCCGTATGGTATGTCCTGGAGCCATGCAACAGGACTCGAATGTCCCACAGAAGGAAACCTGGTGGTTTGGGGCAACCTCCAAACTCAGCGTGGGAAAACTTCCTTGGCCTCATGAGGCCCCCGCTTCATGAAGGTGCCAACATGGACACATACTCCAGCCTCAGCCAACGTCTGATCCTCAGCCTGACTTCAGATGCAGGAGATTTTGATTCAGCCTCTGCCTAGTGGGCCTGCTCTGCCCTTGGCTCCAATCCTCACTTTAGCTTGTGTTCCTAGACTTCCGTCCTCACACTCCTGGCCCGCAAACCCTCCCTACTGGGAATTCTGGGGCCACAATGAAGCACTCCGCCTGCCTCCCAGGAGAAAAACTTTGTCTATGGTGCTGCCCAGAAACCCCAAATGAGGATCAAACTGCAAGGCCCTCGGCAACACCCCAATTGCATTGGCTACCTTAAACACTGATGCTCTGTCGCAAATAGCCTGAGCCCAGACCTTCCAACAGACACCGACACAGCTGGCTGCACACCCAGCACATTGAACCCGCCACTGCCTTAGGCCACCATCCATTCCCAACCTGGGTTTTCAGTCATTAGAACCTAGACCTTATCTCCAATCCCTGCACAGGGGGGAACCTGATGCACAAGTCAGAACCCCTCCTTCCCCATGGCAAGAAACCTTGCTGCTGGCAGTGAGTCAAACCTTCAGTGTAGGAGAAAACGGCATGGCCCATGAGGCCACGCCCATGTGTGAGGGCCGCCTTGGGCACAAACACACATTGTGACCCTCAGCGTGAGTACCTTATTCAAGTAACGCCTCTCAGTGATTGGACCAAGAGCCCGCATATGTGGCTTGCCATGGCCATAGGCACGCAGGACTAACTAGATGGTGTGTATTCCAGTTGAGGGAACCCACTGCTGTGCTCTAGAGTCCCTCTCCTGGGGGGTCCCCTGTGGCAGAAAACAGTACTCTTCCCTTCCCACAGAATGAACCCAAACACTTGGGAGCTTGGACAATCCCCCGAGAGGAAGGCTCTTCCTCGGCGCCTGAAGCAACCCCTACCCTGAACGGCCACTGTGAACGCAACACCCAGAGACAAAAGCCTGAGCGACTGCCTCCCACTTGCCCTCCTTTGATATCCAGAGGATCTCCCCTCTCGGACTGGAGATCAGGCCTGCCATTACCTTGGCCCCTACCTGAGCCAAGTTTGCTTTTTCAGACATCTGTCCCCACAGCCCTGGCAAACACAGCCTCTAGGCTGGGTCCTCTGGAGCCATACCACAGGACCGTGCCTGCTCTCTCCTGGGAAACTCTGTCCATTCCTTTGGCCACACACCTCCAGAATATGAGAAACCTCAAGGCCCCCGAGGACATACCATTACCGGGAGCCTCCCTGCACACACAGGGGCCTTCGGACACAAGCGGAGCTGCTACCTCCATGAAGGCATGCACACAGATTTCAACAGAGATAGAAGGTTGAGCCGGACAGGCCCTTAGGCCCTAATCTCAACTCTTGCTTTGTTTTCCAGGTGTCACTCCTCAGAGGCTTTGGTTCGAAGAACAGGATATGGGGCTTTCCTGAGGCACTGAACAGAACTTCTCTCGTCTCCACATGGGAAGCTTCCTTGTTGGAGCCGTGTCAAACACCTCAGGTTGGAGAATCCTGCAGAGTCCCTGAGCCACCTCCACATTCCAAGGTCTCCCAGGCCACCAAGCCACAGTAGGACTCATCTTCAGGAGAGTCCATTTCCACTCTCCCCTCTGGGTAGCTCACCCAGGAGCCCGCAGATTGAGCCTGCCTTGTCCTGACTAAAGAGTGGGAATATGAGGTGGCGTTCCCAGGCATCCGTGCTTAGACACCTGCTCTCGAGTCTTTCCGTATGGGGCCTCCTGGAACCATCCAATAGCACTCGACTTTCGTGCAGAAGGAAACCTTGAGGTTTGGAGTAGTTCACAAATCCCATCGTAGGCAAACCTTCCTGGCCTCATGAGGCCCCCACACCATTCAGGAAGAGGCCATGCTGGACAAAAACTCTAGCCTGAGGCACGTCTCAGAGTTGAAATGACCTCAGTGCAGGAGATCTCGATTCAGCCTCTCAGAGTGGGCCTGCCGTGCCATCGGTCCCAAACCTCACGCTAGCTTGTGTTTTCAGACTTCCTTCCTCACACTCCTGGCAAACAAGCCCTCCGGACTAGGAACTCCAGAACCACAACCCAGCCCAGGGTCTGCCCAAGGGAAGAAAGACGTTTCCCAGTTGGGTTCTCTCCAGAAAACCCAGATGAGGATCAAACTGCTCGGGCCTCGACCGGTACCCGAACTGGATAGGCTGCTCTGGGCACTCATGCTCTGTCTGACACAGCCTGAAGCCAGACGTCCAGACAGACAAGGAGACAGCTGGCCGCACACCCAGCACTTCGGACACGCCATGGTCTTATGCCGTCACCTCTTCCTAACCTTGGTTTTCAGACATCTGAACCTAGACATTATATCAATTCTCCACACAGCTGGGTATCGCAAGCACAACACAGAACTCCTCCTTCCCCGTGGCTGTAAAGCTTCCTCTTGGCATGGAGTCACACCTTCAGGGTGGGAGAAACCTTCCTGGTCCCTGATGCCACGCCCAAACTTGAGTGCTGCTTGGGCACAAATTCACACTCTGACCCTCAGCATGAGCCCCATGTCAAAGAAAGGCCTGTCAGGGCCTGGGCCAAGAGCCCGCATATGGGGCTTGCCAAGCCTCTATGCACCCAATCCTCACCAGTGTTTGAGTTTTCCAGTCGCCCCGCCCGTACCTGGGGCTCTGCTCTGGAATCCCTTTCTTGGAGAGACACGTGAGCCAGACAACACTTTTCCACCCTTCCCACAAAATGACCCCAAACTCTTGGGAGCTGGGACAAATCCCCAGAGAGGGATACTCGTCCACAGTCCCTGAGGCCACCCCTCCAATCCACGGCTATCTCGGACACAACATCCAGAGACAAAAGCCTGAAGGAACGCCTCCCACTCGCCCTTGTTTCAGAGGCCCAGGAGCTCCCTCTCGGGCTGTACATCCGGCCTGCCATACCCTAGGCGCCACTCATAAGCTGAGTTTGTGTTTTCAGACTTCTGTGCCCTCAGCCTGGACCCACACAACCGCCAGGCTAGGGCCTCTGGAGCCACAGCGAAAGATTGTGCCTGCCCTCTCCAAGGAAATTGTGCCCAATCCATTGACCACAACCCTACAGGTTAGGGAAAAGCTCCAAGGCCCCTGAGGCCATCAATAGTGTAGGCCACCCTGGACTAAGAGGGGCTCTCTGACACCAGCGGAGCAACTATCTCCACTTAGACTCTCAGACAGTGTCCCCAGAGACAGAAGGTTGAAATGGACAGGCCCCCAGGCCCTAATCTGAACCTTAGCTTTGGTTTCCATGTGTCCGTCCTCAGAGGTCTGTTTTCGTAGACCGGCACACGGGGCTTTTCTGAGGCTCCAAACCAAACCTCTCTCGTCTCCACATGGGGAGCTTACTTACTGGGGATGTATCAAACCCTTCAGGTAGGAGAGTTCCGCAAAGCCACTGAACAACCAGCACTTTCCAAGGTTTCCATGGACCCAAACGCACATTATGACGCATCCTCAGGAGAGGCCATTTCAACTCAGCCCCCTGGTTAGCGTGCCCCAGAGGCAGCAGATCAAACATATCTTGTGGCTAATGGCCAATGGGAATGCGAGGCATGCTGTACAGGGATCCATCCTTCGAACCGTGCTCTCCAGTCCTTCCGTATGGTATGTCCTGGAGCCATGCAACAGGACTCGAATGTCCCACAGAAGGAAACCTGGTGGTTTGGGGCAACCTCCAAACTCAGCGTGGGAAAACTTCCTTGGCCTCATGAGGCCCCCGCTTCATGAAGGTGCCAACATGGACACATACTCCAGCCTCAGCCAACGTCTGATCCTCAGCCTGACTTCAGATGCAGGAGATTTTGATTCAGCCTCTGCCTAGTGGGCCTGCTCTGCCCTTGGCTCCAATCCTCACTTTAGCTTGTGTTCCTAGACTTCCGTCCTCACACTCCTGGCCCGCAAACCCTCCCTACTGGGAATTCTGGGGCCACAATGAAGCACTCCGCCTGCCTCCCAGGAGAAAAACTTTGTCTATGGTGCTGCCCAGAAACCCCAAATGAGGATCAAACTGCAAGGCCCTCGGCAACACCCCAATTGCATTGGCTACCTTAAACACTGATGCTCTGTCGCAAATAGCCTGAGCCCAGACCTTCCAACAGACACCGACACAGCTGGCTGCACACCCAGCACATTGAACCCGCCACTGCCTTAGGCCACCATCCATTCCCAACCTGGGTTTTCAGTCATTAGAACCTAGACCTTATCTCCAATCCCTGCACAGGGGGGAACCTGATGCACAAGTCAGAACCCCTCCTTCCCCATGGCAAGAAACCTTGCTGCTGGCAGTGAGTCAAACCTTCAGTGTAGGAGAAAACGGCATGGCCCATGAGGCCACGCCCATGTGTGAGGGCCGCCTTGGGCACAAACACACATTGTGACCCTCAGCGTGAGTACCTTATTCAAGTAACGCCTCTCAGTGATTGGACCAAGAGCCCGCATATGTGGCTTGCCATGGCCATAGGCACGCAGGACTAACTAGATGGTGTGTATTCCAGTTGAGGGAACCCACTGCTGTGCTCTAGAGTCCCTCTCCTGGGGGGTCCCCTGTGGCAGAAAACAGTACTCTTCCCTTCCCACAGAATGAACCCAAACACTTGGGAGCTTGGACAATCCCCCGAGAGGAAGGCTCTTCCTCGGCGCCTGAAGCAACCCCTACCCTGAACGGCCACTGTGAACGCAACACCCAGAGACAAAAGCCTGAGCGACTGCCTCCCACTTGCCCTCCTTTGATATCCAGAGGATCTCCCCTCTCGGACTGGAGATCAGGCCTGCCATTACCTTGGCCCCTACCTGAGCCAAGTTTGCTTTTTCAGACATCTGTCCCCACAGCCCTGGCAAACACAGCCTCTAGGCTGGGTCCTCTGGAGCCATACCACAGGACCGTGCCTGCTCTCTCCTGGGAAACTCTGTCCATTCCTTTGGCCACACACCTCCAGAATATGAGAAACCTCAAGGCCCCCGAGGACATACCATTACCGGGAGCCTCCCTGCACACACAGGGGCCTTCGGACACAAGCGGAGCTGCTACCTCCATGAAGGCATGCACACAGATTTCAACAGAGATAGAAGGTTGAGCCGGACAGGCCCTTAGGCCCTAATCTCAACTCTTGCTTTGTTTTCCAGGTGTCACTCCTCAGAGGCTTTGGTTCGAAGAACAGGATATGGGGCTTTCCTGAGGCACTGAACAGAACTTCTCTCGTCTCCACATGGGAAGCTTCCTTGTTGGAGCCGTGTCAAACACCTCAGGTTGGAGAATCCTGCAGAGTCCCTGAGCCACCTCCACATTCCAAGGTCTCCCAGGCCACCAAGCCACAGTAGGACTCATCTTCAGGAGAGTCCATTTCAACTCTCCCCTCTGGGTAGCTCACCCAGGAGCCCGCAGATTGAGCCTGCCTTGTCCTGACTAAAGAGTGGGAATATGAGGTGGCGTTCCCAGGCATCCATGCTTAGACACCTGCTCTCGAGTCTTTCCGTATGGGGCCTCCTGGAACCATCCAATAGCACTCGACTTTCGTGCAGAAGGAAACCTTGAGGTTTGGAGTAGTTCACAAATCCCATCGTAGGCAAACCTTCCTGGCCTCATGAGGCCCCCACACCATTCAGGAAGAAGCCATGCTGGACAAAAACTCTAGCCTGAGGCACGTCTCAGAGTTGAAATGACCTCAGTGCAGGAGATCTCGATACAGCCTCTCAGAGTGGGCCTGCTGTGCCATCGGTCCCAAACCTCACGCTAGCTTGTGTTTTCAGACTTCCTTCCTCACACTCCTGGCAAACAAGCCCTCCGGACTAGGAACTCCAGAACCACAACCCAGCCCAGAGTCTGCCCAAGGGAAGAAAAACGTTTCCCTGTGGGGCTCTCTCCAGAAAACCCAGATGAGGATCAACCTGCTTGGGCCTCGACGGTACCCGAACTGGATAGGCTGCTCTGGGCACTCATGCTCTGTCTGACACAGCCTGAAGCCAGACGTCCAGACAGACAAGGAGACAGCTGGCCGCACACCCAGCACTTCGGACACGCCATGGTCTTATGCCGTCACCTCTTCCTAACCTTGGTTTTCAGACATCTGAACCTAGACATTATATCAATTCTCCACACAGCTGGGTATCGCAAGCACAACACAGAACTCCTCCTTCCCCGTGGCTGTAAAGCTTCCTCTTGGCATGGAGTCACACCTTCAGGGTGGGAGAAACCTTCCTGGTCCCTGATGCCACGCCCAAACTTGAGTGCTGCTTGGGCACAAATTCACACTCTGACCCTCAGCATGAGCCCCATGTCAAAGAAAGGCCTGTCAGGGCCTGGGCCAAGAGCCCGCATATGGGGCTTGCCAAGCCTCTATGCACCCAATCCTCACCAGTGTTTGAGTTTTCCAGTCGCCCCGCCCGTACCTGGGGCTCTGCTCTGGAATCCCTTTCTTGGAGAGACACGTGAGCCAGACAACACTTTTCCACCCTTCCCACAAAATGACCCCAAACTCTTGGGAGCTGGGACAAATCCCCAGAGAGGGATACTCGTCCACAGTCCCTGAGGCCACCCCTCCAATCCACGGCTATCTCGGACACAACATCCAGAGACAAAAGCCTGAAGGAACGCCTCCCACTCGCCCTTGTTTCAGAGGCCCAGGAGCTCCCTCTCGGGCTGTACATCCGGCCTGCCATACCCTAGGCGCCACTCATAAGCTGAGTTTGTGTTTTCAGACTTCTGTGCCCTCAGCCTGGACCCACACAACCGCCAGGCTAGGGCCTCTGGAGCCACAGCGAAAGATTGTGCCTGCCCTCTCCAAGGAAATTGTGCCCAATCCATTGACCACAACCCTACAGGTTAGGGAAAAGCTCCAAGGCCCCTGAGGCCATCAATAGTGTAGGCCACCCTGGACTAAGAGGGGCTCTCTGACACCAGCGGAGCAACTATCTCCACTTAGACTCTCAGACAGTGTCCCCAGAGACAGAAGGTTGAAATGGACAGGCCCCCAGGCCCTAATCTGAACCTTAGCTTTGGTTTCCATGTGTCCGTCCTCAGAGGTCTGTTTTCGTAGACCGGCACACGGGGCTTTTCTGAGGCTCCAAACCAAACCTCTCTCGTCTCCACATGGGGAGCTTACTTACTGGGGATGTATCAAACCCTTCAGGTAGGAGAGTTCCGCAAAGCCACTGAACAACCAGCACTTTCCAAGGTTTCCATGGACCCAAACGCACATTATGACGCATCCTCAGGAGAGGCCATTTCAACTCAGCCCCCTGGTTAGCGTGCCCCAGAGGCAGCAGATCAAACATATCTTGTGGCTAATGGCCAATGGGAATGCGAGGCATGCTGTACAGGGATCCATCCTTCGAACCGTGCTCTCCAGTCCTTCCGTATGGTATGTCCTGGAGCCATGCAACAGGACTCGAATGTCCCACAGAAGGAAACCTGGTGGTTTGGGGCAACCTCCAAACTCAGCGTGGGAAAACTTCCTTGGCCTCATGAGGCCCCCGCTTCATGAAGGTGCCAACATGGACACATACTCCAGCCTCAGCCAACGTCTGATCCTCAGCCTGACTTCAGATGCAGGAGATTTTGATTCAGCCTCTGCCTAGTGGGCCTGCTCTGCCCTTGGCTCCAATCCTCACTTTAGCTTGTGTTCCTAGACTTCCGTCCTCACACTCCTGGCCCGCAAACCCTCCCTACTGGGAATTCTGGGGCCACAATGAAGCACTCCGCCTGCCTCCCAGGAGAAAAACTTTGTCTATGGTGCTGCCCAGAAACCCCAAATGAGGATCAAACTGCAAGGCCCTCGGCAACACCCCAATTGCATTGGCTACCTTAAACACTGATGCTCTGTCGCAAATAGCCTGAGCCCAGACCTTCCAACAGACACCGACACAGCTGGCTGCACACCCAGCACATTGAACCCGCCACTGCCTTAGGCCACCATCCATTCCCAACCTGGGTTTTCAGTCATTAGAACCTAGACCTTATCTCCAATCCCTGCACAGGGGGGAACCTGATGCACAAGTCAGAACCCCTCCTTCCCCATGGCAAGAAACCTTGCTGCTGGCAGTGAGTCAAACCTTCAGTGTAGGAGAAAACGGCATGGCCCATGAGGCCACGCCCATGTGTGAGGGCCGCCTTGGGCACAAACACACATTGTGACCCTCAGCGTGAGTACCTTATTCAAGTAACGCCTCTCAGTGATTGGACCAAGAGCCCGCATATGTGGCTTGCCATGGCCATAGGCACGCAGGACTAACTAGATGGTGTGTATTCCAGTTGAGGGAACCCACTGCTGTGCTCTAGAGTCCCTCTCCTGGGGGGTCCCCTGTGGCAGAAAACAGTACTCTTCCCTTCCCACAGAATGAACCCAAACACTTGGGAGCTTGGACAATCCCCCGAGAGGAAGGCTCTTCCTCGGCGCCTGAAGCAACCCCTACCCTGAACGGCCACTGTGAACGCAACACCCAGAGACAAAAGCCTGAGCGACTGCCTCCCACTTGCCCTCCTTTGATATCCAGAGGATCTCCCCTCTCGGACTGGAGATCAGGCCTGCCATTACCTTGGCCCCTACCTGAGCCAAGTTTGCTTTTTCAGACATCTGTCCCCACAGCCCTGGCAAACACAGCCTCTAGGCTGGGTCCTCTGGAGCCATACCACAGGACCGTGCCTGCTCTCTCCTGGGAAACTCTGTCCATTCCTTTGGCCACACACCTCCAGAATATGAGAAACCTCAAGGCCCCCGAGGACATACCATTACCGGGAGCCTCCCTGCACACACAGGGGCCTTCGGACACAAGCGGAGCTGCTACCTCCATGAAGGCATGCACACAGATTTCAACAGAGATAGAAGGTTGAGCCGGACAGGCCCTTAGGCCCTAATCTCAACTCTTGCTTTGTTTTCCAGGTGTCACTCCTCAGAGGCTTTGGTTCGAAGAACAGGATATGGGGCTTTCCTGAGGCACTGAACAGAACTTCTCTCGTCTCCACATGGGAAGCTTCCTTGTTGGAGCCGTGTCAAACACCTCAGGTTGGAGAATCCTGCAGAGTCCCTGAGCCACCTCCACATTCCAAGGTCTCCCAGGCCACCAAGCCACAGTAGGACTCATCTTCAGGAGAGTCCATTTCAACTCTCCCCTCTGGGTAGCTCACCCAGGAGCCCGCAGATTGAGCCTGCCTTGTCCTGACTAAAGAGTGGGAATATGAGGTGGCGTTCCCAGGCATCCATGCTTAGACACCTGCTCTCGAGTCTTTCCGTATGGGGCCTCCTGGAACCATCCAATAGCACTCGACTTTCGTGCAGAAGGAAACCTTGAGGTTTGGAGTAGTTCACAAATCCCATCGTAGGCAAACCTTCCTGGCCTCATGAGGCCCCCACACCATTCAGGAAGAAGCCATGCTGGACAAAAACTCTAGCCTGAGGCACGTCTCAGAGTTGAAATGACCTCAGTGCAGGAGATCTCGATACAGCCTCTCAGAGTGGGCCTGCTGTGCCATCGGTCCCAAACCTCACGCTAGCTTGTGTTTTCAGACTTCCTTCCTCACACTCCTGGCAAACAAGCCCTCCGGACTAGGAACTCCAGAACCACAACCCAGCCCAGAGTCTGCCCAAGGGAAGAAAAACGTTTCCCTGTGGGGCTCTCTCCAGAAAACCCAGATGAGGATCAACCTGCTTGGGCCTCGACGGTACCCGAACTGGATAGGCTGCTCTGGGCACTCATGCTCTGTCTGACACAGCCTGAAGCCAGACGTCCAGACAGACAAGGAGACAGCTGGCCGCACACCCAGCACTTCGGACACGCCATGGTCTTATGCCGTCACCTCTTCCTAACCTTGGTTTTCAGATATCTGAACCTAGACATTATATCAATTCTCCACACAGCTGGGTATCGCAAGCACAACACAGAACTCCTCCTTCCCCGTGGCTGTAAAGATTGCTCTTGGCATGGAGTCACACCTTCAGGGTGGGAGAAACCTTCCTGGTCCCTGATGCCACGCCCAAACTTGAGTGCTGATTGGCACAAATTCACACTCTGACCCTCAGCATGAGCCCCATGTCAAAGAAAGGCCTGTCAGGGCCTGGGCCAAGAGCCCGCATATGGGGCTTGCCAAGCCCCTATGCACCCAATCCTCACCAGTGTTTGAGTTTTCCAGTCGCCCCGCCCGTACCTGGGGCTCTGCTCTGGAATCCCTTTCTTGGAGAGACACGTGAGCCAGACAACACTTTTCCACCCTTCCCACAAAATGACCCCAAACTCTTGGGAGCTGGGACAAATCCCCAGAGAGGGATACTCGTCCACAGTCCCTGAGGCCACCCCTCGAATCCACGGCTATCTCGGACACAACATCCAGAGACAAAAGCCTGAAGGAACGCCTCCCACTCGCCCTTGTTTCAGAGGCCCAGGAGCTCCCTCTCGGGCTGTACATCCGGCCTGCCATACCCTAGGCGCCACTCATAAGCTGAGTTTGTGGTTTCAGACTTCTGTGCCCTCAGCCTGGACCCACACAACCGCCAGGCTAGGGCCTCTGGAGCCACAGCGAAAGATTGTGCCTGCCCTCTCCAAGGAAATTGTGCCCAATCCATTGACCACAACCCTACAGGTTAGGGAAAAGCTCCAAGGCCCCTGAGGCCATCAATAGTGTAGGCCACCCTGGACTAAGAGGGGCTCTCTGACACCAGCGGAGCAACTATCTCCACTTAGACTCTCAGACAGTGTCCCCAGAGACAGAAGGTTGAAATGGACAGGCCCCCAGGCCCTAATCTGAACCTTAGCTTTGGTTTCCATGTGTCCGTCCTCAGAGGTCTGTTTTCGTAGACCGGCACACGGGGCTTTTCTGAGGCTCCAAACCAAACCTCTCTCGTCTCCACATGGGGAGCTTACTTACTGGGGATGTATCAAACCCTTCAGGTAGGAGAGTTCCGCAAAGCCACTGAACAACCAGCACTTTCCAAGGTTTCCATGGACCCAAACGCACATTATGACGCATCCTCAGGAGAGGCCATTTCAACTCAGCCCCCTGGTTAGCGTGCCCCAGAGGCAGCAGATCAAACATATCTTGTGGCTAATGGCCAATGGGAATGCGAGGCATGCTGTACAGGGATCCATCCTTCGAACCGTGCTCTCCAGTCCTTCCGTATGGTATGTCCTGGAGCCATGCAACAGGACTCGAATGTCCCACAGAAGGAAACCTGGTGGTTTGGGGCAACCTCCAAACTCAGCGTGGGAAAACTTCCTTGGCCTCATGAGGCCCCCGCTTCATGAAGGTGCCAACATGGACACATACTCCAGCCTCAGCCAACGTCTGATCCTCAGCCTGACTTCAGATGCAGGAGATTTTGATTCAGCCTCTGCCTAGTGGGCCTGCTCTGCCCTTGGCTCCAATCCTCACTTTAGCTTGTGTTCCTAGACTTCCGTCCTCACACTCCTGGCCCGCAAACCCTCCCTACTGGGAATTCTGGGGCCACAATGAAGCACTCCGCCTGCCTCCCAGGAGAAAAACTTTGTCTATGGTGCTGCCCAGAAACCCCAAATGAGGATCAAACTGCAAGGCCCTCGGCAACACCCCAATTGCATTGGCTACCTTAAACACTGATGCTCTGTCGCAAATAGCCTGAGCCCAGACCTTCCAACAGACACCGACACAGCTGGCTGCACACCCAGCACATTGAACCCGCCACTGCCTTAGGCCACCATCCATTCCCAACCTGGGTTTTCAGTCATTAGAACCTAGACCTTATCTCCAATCCCTGCACAGGGGGGAACCTGATGCACAAGTCAGAACCCCTCCTTCCCCATGGCAAGAAACCTTGCTGCTGGCAGTGAGTCAAACCTTCAGTGTAGGAGAAAACGGCATGGCCCATGAGGCCACGCCCATGTGTGAGGGCCGCCTTGGGCACAAACACACATTGTGACCCTCAGCGTGAGTACCTTATTCAAGTAACGCCTCTCAGTGATTGGACCAAGAGCCCGCATATGTGGCTTGCCATGGCCATAGGCACGCAGGACTAACTAGATGGTGTGTATTCCAGTTGAGGGAACCCACTGCTGTGCTCTAGAGTCCCTCTCCTGGGGGGTCCCCTGTGGCAGAAAACAGTACTCTTCCCTTCCCACAGAATGAACCCAAACACTTGGGAGCTTGGACAATCCCCCGAGAGGAAGGCTCTTCCTCGGCGCCTGAAGCAACCCCTACCCTGAACGGCCACTGTGAACGCAACACCCAGAGACAAAAGCCTGAGCGACTGCCTCCCACTTGCCCTCCTTTGATATCCAGAGGATCTCCCCTCTCGGACTGGAGATCAGGCCTGCCATTACCTTGGCCCCTACCTGAGCCAAGTTTGCTTTTTCAGACATCTGTCCCCACAGCCCTGGCAAACACAGCCTCTAGGCTGGGTCCTCTGGAGCCATACCACAGGACCGTGCCTGCTCTCTCCTGGGAAACTCTGTCCATTCCTTTGGCCACACACCTCCAGAATATGAGAAACCTCAAGGCCCCCGAGGACATACCATTACCGGGAGCCTCCCTGCACACACAGGGGCCTTCGGACACAAGCGGAGCTGCTACCTCCATGAAGGCATGCACACAGATTTCAACAGAGATAGAAGGTTGAGCCGGACAGGCCCTTAGGCCCTAATCTCAACTCTTGCTTTGTTTTCCAGGTGTCACTCCTCAGAGGCTTTGGTTCGAAGAACAGGATATGGGGCTTTCCTGAGGCACTGAACAGAACTTCTCTCGTCTCCACATGGGAAGCTTCCTTGTTGGAGCCGTGTCAAACACCTCAGGTTGGAGAATCCTGCAGAGTCCCTGAGCCACCTCCACATTCCAAGGTCTCCCAGGCCACCAAGCCACAGTAGGACTCATCTTCAGGAGAGTCCATTTCAACTCTCCCCTCTGGGTAGCTCACCCAGGAGCCCGCAGATTGAGCCTGCCTTGTCCTGACTAAAGAGTGGGAATATGAGGTGGCGTTCCCAGGCATCCATGCTTAGACACCTGCTCTCGAGTCTTTCCGTATGGGGCCTCCTGGAACCATCCAATAGCACTCGACTTTCGTGCAGAAGGAAACCTTGAGGTTTGGAGTAGTTCACAAATCCCATCGTAGGCAAACCTTCCTGGCCTCATGAGGCCCCCACACCATTCAGGAAGAAGCCATGCTGGACAAAAACTCTAGCCTGAGGCACGTCTCAGAGTTGAAATGACCTCAGTGCAGGAGATCTCGATACAGCCTCTCAGAGTGGGCCTGCTGTGCCATCGGTCCCAAACCTCACGCTAGCTTGTGTTTTCAGACTTCCTTCCTCACACTCCTGGCAAACAAGCCCTCCGGACTAGGAACTCCAGAACCACAACCCAGCCCAGAGTCTGCCCAAGGGAAGAAAAACGTTTCCCTGTGGGGCTCTCTCCAGAAAACCCAGATGAGGATCAACCTGCTTGGGCCTCGACGGTACCCGAACTGGATAGGCTGCTCTGGGCACTCATGCTCTGTCTGACACAGCCTGAAGCCAGACGTCCAGACAGACAAGGAGACAGCTGGCCGCACACCCAGCACTTCGGACACGCCATGGTCTTATGCCGTCACCTCTTCCTAACCTTGGTTTTCAGATATCTGAACCTAGACATTATATCAATTCTCCACACAGCTGGGTATCGCAAGCACAACACAGAACTCCTCCTTCCCCGTGGCTGTAAAGATTGCTCTTGGCATGGAGTCACACCTTCAGGGTGGGAGAAACCTTCCTGGTCCCTGATGCCACGCCCAAACTTGAGTGCTGATTGGCACAAATTCACACTCTGACCCTCAGCATGAGCCCCATGTCAAAGAAAGGCCTGTCAGGGCCTGGGCCAAGAGCCCGCATATGGGGCTTGCCAAGCCCCTATGCACCCAATCCTCACCAGTGTTTGAGTTTTCCAGTCGCCCCGCCCGTACCTGGGGCTCTGCTCTGGAATCCCTTTCTTGGAGAGACACGTGAGCCAGACAACACTTTTCCACCCTTCCCACAAAATGACCCCAAACTCTTGGGAGCTGGGACAAATCCCCAGAGAGGGATACTCGTCCACAGTCCCTGAGGCCACCCCTCGAATCCACGGCTATCTCGGACACAACATCCAGAGACAAAAGCCTGAAGGAACGCCTCCCACTCGCCCTTGTTTCAGAGGCCCAGGAGCTCCCTCTCGGGCTGTACATCCGGCCTGCCATACCCTAGGCGCCACTCATAAGCTGAGTTTGTGGTTTCAGACTTCTGTGCCCTCAGCCTGGACCCACACAACCGCCAGGCTAGGGCCTCTGGAGCCACAGCGAAAGATTGTGCCTGCCCTCTCCAAGGAAATTGTGCCCAATCCATTGACCACAACCCTACAGGTTAGGGAAAAGCTCCAAGGCCCCTGAGGCCATCAATAGTGTAGGCCACCCTGGACTAAGAGGGGCTCTCTGACACCAGCGGAGCAACTATCTCCACTTAGACTCTCAGACAGTGTCCCCAGAGACAGAAGGTTGAAATGGACAGGCCCCCAGGCCCTAATCTGAACCTTAGCTTTGGTTTCCATGTGTCCGTCCTCAGAGGTCTGTTTTCGTAGACCAGCACACGGGGATTTTCTGAGGCTCCAAACCAAACCTCTCTCGTCTCCACATGGGGAGCTTACTTATTGGGGATGTATCAAACCCTTCAGGTAGGAGAGTTCCGCAGGGCCACTGAACAACCAGCACATTGCAAGGTTTCCATGGACCCAAACGCACATTATGACGCATCCTCAGGAGAGGCCATTTCAACTCAGCCCCCTGGTTAGCGTGCCCCAGAGGCAGCAGATCAAACATATCTTGTGGCTAATGGCCAATGGGAATGCGAGGCATGCTGTACAGGGATCCATCCTTCGAACCGTGCTCTCCAGTCCTTCCGTATGGTATGTCCTGGAGCCATGCAACAGGACTCGAATGTCCCACAGAAGGAAACCTGGTGGTTTGGGGCAACCTCCAAACTCAGCGTGGGAAAACTTCCTTGGCCTCATGAGGCCCCCGCTTCATGAAGGTGCCAACATGGACACATACTCCAGCCTCAGCCAACGTCTGATCCTCAGCCTGACTTCAGATGCAGGAGATTTTGATTCAGCCTCTGCCTAGTGGGCCTGCTCTGCCCTTGGCTCCAATCCTCACTTTAGCTTGTGTTCCTAGACTTCCGTCCTCACACTCCTGGCACGCAAACCCTCCCTACTGGGAATTCTGGGGCCACAATGAAGCACTCCGCCTGCCTCCCAGGAGAAAAACTTTGTCTATGGTGCTGCCCAGAAACCCCAAATGAGGATCAAACTGCTTGGCCCTCGGCAACACCCCAATTGCATAGGCTACCTTAAACACTGATGCTCTGTCGCAAATAGCCTGAGCCCAGACCTTCCAACAGACACCGACACAGCTGGCTGCACACCCAGCACATTGGACCCGCCACTGCCTTAGGCCACCATCCATTCCCAACCTGGGTTTTCAGTCATCAGAACCTAGACCTTATCTCCAATCCCTGCACAGGGGGGAACCTGATGCACAAGTCAGAACCCCTCCTTCCCCATGGCAAGAAACCTTGCTGCTGGCAGTGAGTCAAACCTTCAGTGTAGGAGAAAACGGCATGGCCCATGAGGCCACGCCCATGTGTGAGGGCCGCCTTGGGCACAAACACACATTGTGACCCTCAGCGTGAGTACCTTATTCAAGTAACGCCTCTCAGTGATTGGACCAAGAGCCCGCATATGTGGCTTGCCATGCCCATAGGCACGCAGGACTAACTAGATGGTGTGTATTCCAGTTGAGGGAACCCACTGCTGTGCTCTAGAGTCCCTCTCCTGGGGGGTCCCCTGTGGCAGAAAACAGTACTCTTCCCTTCCCACAGAATGAACCCAAACACTTGGGAGCTTGGACAATCCCCCGAGAGGAAGGCTCTTCCTCGGCCCCTGAAGCAACCCCTACCCTGAACGGCCACTGTGAACGCAACACCCAGAGACAAAAGCCTGAGCGACTGCCTCCCACTTGCCCTCCTTTGATATCCAGAGGATCTCCCCTCTCGGACTGGAGATCATGCCTGCCATTACCTTGGCCCCTACCTGAGCCAAGTTTGCTTTTTCAGACATCTGTCCCCACAGCCCTGGCAAACACAGCCTCTAGGCTGGGTCCTCTGGAGCCATACCACAGGACCATGCCTGCTCTCTCCTGGGAAATTCTGTCCATTCCTTTGGCCACACACCTCCAGAATATGAGAAACCTCAAGGCCCCCGAGGACATACCATTACCGGGAGCCTCCCTGCACACACAGGGGCCTTCGGACACAAGCGGAGCTGCTACCTCCATGAAGGCATGCACACAGATGTCAACAGAGATAGAAGGTTGAGCCGGACAGGCCCTTAGGCCCTAATCTCAACTCTTGCTTTGTTTTCCAGGTGTCACTCCTCAGAGGCTTTGGTTCGAAGAACAGGATATGGGGCTTTCCTGAGGCACTGAACAGAACTTCTCTCGTCTCCACATGGGAAGCTTCCTTGTTGGAGCCGTGTCAAACACCTCAGGTTGGAGAATCCTGCAGAGTCCCTGAGCCACCTCCACATTCCAAGGTCTCCCAGGCCACCAAGCCACAGTAGGACTCATCTTCAGGAGAGTCCATTTCAACTCTCCCCTCTGGGTAGCTCACCCAGGAGCCCGCAGATTGAGCCTGCCTTGTCCTGACTAAAGAGTGGGAATATGAGGTGGCGTTCCCAGGCATCCATGCTTAGACACCTGCTCTCGAGTCTTTCCGTATGGGGCCTCCTGGAACCATCCAATAGCACTCGACTTTCGTGCAGAAGGAAACCTTGAGGTTTGGAGTAGTTCACAAATCCCATCGTAGGCAAACCTTCCTGGCCTCATGAGGCCCCCACACCATTCAGGAAGAGGCCATGCTGGACAAAAACTCTAGCCTGAGGCACGTCTCAGAGTTGAAATGACCTCAGTGCAGGAGATCTGGATTCAGCCTCTCAGAGTGGGCCTGCCGTGCCATCGGTCCCAAACCTCACGCTAGCTTGTGTTTTCAGACTTCCTTCCTCACACTCCTGGCAAACAAGCCCTCCGGACTAGGAACTCCAGAACCACAACCCAGCCCAGGGTCTGCCCAAGGGAAGAAAAACGTTTCCCTGTGGGGCTCTCTCCAGAAAACCCAGATGAGGATCAACCTGCTCGGGCCTCGACGGTACCCGAACTGGATAGGCTGCTCTAGGCACTCATGCTCTGTCTGACACAGCCTGAAGCCAGACGTCCAGACAGACAAGGAGAGAGCTGGCCGCACACCCAGCACTTCGGACACGCCATGGTCTTATGCCGTCACCTCTTCCTAACCTTGGTTTTCAGATATCTGAACCTAGACATTATATCAATTCTCCACACAGCTGGGTATCGCAAGCACAACACAGAACTCCTCCTTCCCCGTGGCTGTAAAGCTTGCTCTTGGCATGGAGTCACACCTTCAGGGTGGGAGAAACCTTCCTGGTCCCTGATGCCACGCCCAAACTTGAGTGCTGCTTGGGCACAAATTCACACTCTGACCCTCGGCATGAGCCCCATGTCAAAGAAAGGCCTGTCAGGGCCTGGGCCAAGAGCCCGCATATGGGGCTTGCCAAGCCCCTATGCACCCAATCCTCACCAGTGTTTGAGTTTTCCAGTCGCCCCGCCCGTACCTGGGGCTCTGCTCTGGAATCCCTTTCTTGGAGAGACACGTGAGCCAGACAACACTTTTCCACCCTTCCCACAAAATGACCCCAAACTCTTGGGAGCTGGGACAAATCCCCAGAGAGGGATACTCGTCCACAGTCCCTGAGGCCACCCCTCCAATCCACGGCTATCTCGGACACAACATCCAGAGACAAAAGCCTGAAGGAACGCCTCCCACTCGCCCTAGTTTCAGAGGCCCAGGAGCTCCCTCTCGGGCTGTACATCCGGCCTGCCATACCCTAGGCGCCACTCATAAGCTGAGTTTGTGTTTTCAGACTTCTGTGCCCTCAGCCTGGACCCACACAACCGTCAGTCTAGGGCCTCTGGAGCCACAGCAAAAGATTGTGCCTGCACTCTCCAAGGAAATTGTGCCCAATCCATTGACCACAACCCTACAGGTTAGGGAAAAGCTCCAAGGCCCCTGAGGCCATCAATAGTGTAGGCCACCCTGGTCTAAGAGGGGCTCTCTGACACCAGCAGAGCAACTATCTCCACTTAGACTCTCAGACAGTGTACCCAGAGACAGAAGGTTGAAATGGACAGGCCCCCAGGCCCTAATCTGAACCTTAGCTTTGGTTTCCATGTGTCCGTCCTCAGAGGTCTGTTTTCGTAGACCAGCACACGGGGCTTTTCTGAGGCACCCAACCAAACCTCTCTCGTCTCCACATGGGGAGCTTACTTACTGGGGATGTATCAAATCCTTCAGGTAGGAGAGTTCCGCAGGGCCACTGAACAACCAGCACATTCCAAGGTTTCCATGGACCCAAACGCACATTATGACGCATCCTCAGGAGAGGCCATTTCAACTCAGCCCCCTGGTTAGCGTGCCCCAGAGGCAGCAGATCAAACATATCTTGCGGCTAATGGCCAATGGGAATGCGAGGCATGCTGTACAGGGATCCATCCTTCGAACCGTGCTCTCCAGTCCTTCCGTATGGTATGTCCTGGAGCCATGCAACAGGACTCGAATGTCCCACAGAAGGAAACCTGGTGGTTTGGGGCAACCTCCAAACTCAGCGTGGGAAAACTTCCTTGGCCTCATGAGGCCCCCGCTTCATGAAGGTGCCAACATGGACACATACTCCAGCCTCAGCCAACGTCTGATCCTCAGCCTGACTTCAGATGCAGGAGATTTTGATTCAGCCTCTGCCTAGTGGGCCTGCTCTGCCCTTGGCTCCAATCCTCACTTTAGCTTGTGTTCCTAGACTTCCGTCCTCACACTCCTGACCCGCAAACCCTCCCTACTGGGAATTCTGGGGCCACAATGAAGCACTCCGCCTGCCTCCCAGGAGAAAAACTTTGTCTATGGTGCTGCCCAGAAACCCCAAATGAGGATCAAACTGCTTGGCCCTCGGCAACACCCCAATTGCATAGGCTACCTTAAACACTGATGCTCTGTCGCAAATAGCCTGAGCCCAGACCTTCCAACAGACACCGACACAGCTGGCTGCACACCCAGCACATTGGACCCGCCACTGCCTTAGGCCACCATCCATTCCCAACCTGGGTTTTCAGTCATCAGAACCTAGACCTTATCTCCAATCCCTGCTCAGGGGGGAACCTGATGCACAAGTCAGAACCCCTTCTTCCCCATGGCAAGAAACCTTGCTGCTGGCAGTGAGTCAAACCTTCAGTGTAGGAGAAAACGGCATGGCCCATGAGGCCACGCCCATGTGTGAGGGCCGCCTTGGGCACAAACACACATTGTGACCCTCAGCGTGAGTACCTTATTCAAGTAACGCCTCTCAGTGATTGGACCAAGAGCCCGCATATGTGGCTTGCCATGCCCATAGGCACGCAGGACTAACTAGATGGTGTGTATTCCAGTTGAGGGAACCCACTGCTGTGCTCTAGAGTCCCTCTCCTGGGGGGTCCCCTGTGGCAGAGAACAGTAATCTTCCCTTCCCACAGAATGTACCCAAACACTTGGGAGCTTGGACAATCCCCCGAGAGGAAGGCTCTTCCTCGGCCCCTGAAGCAACCCCTACCCTGAACGGCCACTGTGAACGCAACACGCAGAGACAAAAGCCTGAGCGACTGCCTCCCACTTGCCCTCCTTTGATATCCAGAGGATCTCCCCTCTCGGACTGGAGATCAGGCCTGCCATTACCTTGGCCCCTACCTGAGCCAAGTTTGCTTTTTCAGACATCTGTCCCCACAGCCCTGGCAAACACAGCCTCTAGGCTGGGTCCTCTGGAGCCATACCACAGGACCATGCCTGCTCTCTCCTGGGAAATTCTGTCCATTCCTTTGGCCACACACCTCCAGAATATGAGAAACCTCAAGGCCCCCGAGGACATACCATTACCGGGAGCCTCCCTGCACACACAGGGGCCTTCGGACACAAGCGGAGCTGCTACCTCCATGAAGGCATGCACACAGATGTCAACAGAGATAGAAGGTTGAGCCGGACAGGCCCTTAGGCCCTAATCTCAACTCTTGCTTTGTTTTCCAGGTGTCACTCCTCAGAGGCTTTGGTTCGAAGAACAGGATATGGGGCTTTCCTGAGGCACTGAACAGAACTTCTCTCGTCTCCACATGGGAAGCTTCCTTGTTGGAGCCGTGTCAAACACCTCAGGTTGGAGAATCCTGCAGAGTCCCTGAGCCACCTCCACATTCCAAGGTCTCCCAGGCCACCAAGCCACAGTAGGACTCATCTTCAGGAGAGTCCATTTCAACTCTCCCCTCTGGGTAGCTCACCCAGGAGCCCGCAGATTGAGCCTGCCTTGTCCTGACTAAAGAGTGGGAATATGAGGTGGCGTTCCCAGGCATCCATGCTTAGACACCTGCTCTCGAGTCTTTCCGTATGGGGCCTCCTGGAACCATCCAATAGCACTCGACTTTCGTGCATAAGGAAACCTTGAGGTTTGGAGTAGTTCACAAATCCCATCGTAGGCAAACCTTCCTGGCCTCATGAGGCCCCCACACCATTCAGGAAGAGGCCATGCTGGACAAAAACTCTAGTCTGAGGCAGGTCTCATAGTTGAAATGACCTCAGTGCAGGAGATCTCGATTCAGCCTCTCAGAGTGGGCCTGCCGTGCCATCGGTCCCAAACCTCACGCTAGCTTGTGTTTTCAGACTTCCTTTCTCACACTCCTGGCAAACAAGCCCTCCGGACTAGGAACTCCAGAACCACAACCCAGCCCAGGGTCTGCCCAAGGGAAGAAAAACGTTTCCCTGTGGGGCTCTCTCCAGAAAACCCAGATGAGGATCAACCTGCTCGGGCCTCGACAGTACCCGACTGGATAGGCTGCTCTGGGCACTCATGCTCTGTCTGACACAGCCTGAAGCCAGACGTCCAGACAGACAAGGAGACAGCTGGCTACACACCCAGCACTTTGGACACGCCATGGTCTTATGCCGTCACCTCTTCCTAACCTTGGTTTTCAGATATCTGAACCTAGACATTATATCAATTCTCCACACAGCTGGGTATCGCAAGCACAACACAGAACTCCTCCTTCCCCGTGGCTGTAAAGCTTGCTCTTGGCATGGAGTCACACCTTCAGGGTGGGAGGAACCTTCCTGGTCCCTGATGCCACGCCCAAACTTGAGTGCTGCTTGGGCACAAATTCACACTCTGACCCTCAGCATGAGCCCCATGTCAAAGGAAGGCCTGTCAGGGCCTGGGCCAAGAGCCTGCATATGGGGCTTGCCAAGCCCCTATGCACCCAATCCTCACCAGTGTTTGAGTTTTCCAGTCGCCCCGCCCGTACCTGGGGCTCTGCTCTGGAATCCCTATCTTGGAGAGACACATGAGCCAGAAACACGACTCCACCCTTCCCACAAAATGACCCCAAACTCTTGGGAGCTGGGACAAATCCACAAATAGTGATACTCGTCCACATTCCCTGAGGCCACCCCTCCAATCCACGGCTATCTCGGACACAACATCCAGAGACAAAAGCCTGAAGGAACGGCTCCCACTCGCCCTAGTTTCAGAGGCCCAGGAGCTAGCTCTCGGGCTGTACATCCGGCCTGCCATACCCTAGGCCCCACTCATAAGCTGAGTTTGTGTTTTCAGACTTCTGTGCCCTCAGTCTGGACCCACACAACCGTCAGTCTAGGGCCTCTGGAGCCACAGCAAAGATTGTGCCTGCACTCTCCAAGGAAATTGTGCCCAATCCATTGACCACAACCCTACAGGTTAGGGAAAAGCTCCAAGGCCCCTGAGGCCATCAATAGTGTAGGCCACCCTGGACTAAGAGGGGCTCTCTGACACCAGCGGAGCAACTATCTCCACTTAGACTCTCAGAGAGTGTCCCCAGAGACAGAAGGTTGAAATGGACAGGCCCCCAGGCCCTAATCTGAACCTTAGCTTTGGTTTCCATGTGTCCGTCCTCAGAGGTCTGATTTCGTAGACCAGCACACGGGGCTTTTCTGAGGCACCAAACCAAACCTCTCTCGTCTCCACATGGGGAGCTTACTTACTGGGGTTGTATCAAACCCTTCAGGTAGGAGAGTTCCGCAGGGCCACTGAACAACCAGCACATTCCAAGGTTTCCATGGACCCAAACGCACATTATGACGCATCCTCAGGAGAGGCCATTTCAACTCAGCCCCCTGGTTAGCGTGCCCCAGAGGCAGCAGATCAAACATATCTTGTGGCTAATGCCAATGGGAATGCGAGGCATGCTGTACAGGGATCCATCCTTCGAACCGTGCTCTCCAGTCCTTCCGTATGGTAGGTCCTGGAGCCATACAACACGACTCGAATGTCCCACAGAAGGAAACCTGGTGGTTTGGGGCAACCTCCAAACTTCCTTGGCCTCATGAGGCCCCCGCTTCATGAAGGTGCCATCATGGACACATACTCCAGCCTCAGCCAACGTCTGATCCTCAGCCTGACTTCAGATGCAGGAGATTTTGATTAAACCTCTGCCTAGTGGGCCTGCTCTGCCCTTGGCTCCAATCCTCACTTTAGCTTGTGTTCCTAGACTTCTGTCCTCACACTCCTGGCCCACAAACCCTCTCTTCTGGGAATTCTGGGGCCACAATGAAGCACTCCGCCTGCCTCCCAGGAGAAAAACTTTGTCTATGGTGCTGCCCAGAAACCCCAAATGAGGATCAAACTGCTTGGCCCTCGGCAACACCCTAATTGCATAGGCTACCTTAAACACTGATGCTCTGTCGCAAATAGCCTGAGCCCAGACCATCCAACAGACACCAACACAGTTGGCTGCACACCCAGCACATTGGACCCGCCACTGCCTTAGGCCACCATCCATTCCCAACCTGGGTTTTCAGTCATCAGAACCTAGACCTTATCTCCAATCCCTGCACAGGGGGGAACCTGATGCACAAGTCAGAACCCCTCCTTCCCCATGGCAAGAAACCTTGCTGCTGGCAGTGAGTCAAACCTTCAGTGTAGGAGAAAACGGCATGGCCCATGAGGCCACGCCATGTATGAGGGCCGCCTTGGGCACAAACACACATTGTGACCCTCAGCGTGAGTACCTTATTCAAGTAACGCCTCTCAGTGATTGGACCAAGAGCCCGCATATGTGGCTTGCCATGCCCATAGGCACGCAGGACTAACTAGATGGTGTGTATTCCAGTTGAGGGAACCCACTGCTGTGCTCTAGAGGCCCTCTCCTGGGGGGGTAATGTGGCAGAAAACAGTACTCTTCCCTTCCCACAGAATGAACCCAAACACTTGGGAGCTTGGACAATCCCCCGAGAGGAAGGCTCTTCCTCGGCCCCTGAAGCAACCCCTACCCTGAACGGCCACTGTGAACGCAACACGCAGAGACAAAAGCCTGAGCGACTGCCTCCCACTTGCCCTCCTTTGATATCCAGAGGATCTCCCCTCTCGGACTGGAGATCAGGCCTGCCATTACCTTGGCCCCTACCTCAGCCAAGTTTGCTTTTTCAGACATCTGTCCCCACAGCCCTGGCAAACACAGCCTCTAGGCTGGGTCCTCTGGAGCCATACCACAGGACCGTGCCTGCTCTCTCCTGGGAAACTCTGTCCATTCCTTTGGCCACACACCTCCAGATTATGAGAAACCTCAAGGCCCCCGAGGACATACCATTACCGGGAGCCTCCCTGCACACACAGGGGCCTTCGGACACAAGCTGAGCTGCTACCTCCATGAAGGCATGCACACAGATGTCAACAGAGATAGAAGGTTGAGCCCGACAGGCCCTTAGGCCCTAATCTCATCTCTTGCTTTGTTTTCCAGGTGTCACTCCTCAGAGGCTTTGGTTCGAAGAACAGGATATGGGGCTTTCCTGAGGCACTGAACAGAACTTCTCTCGTCTCCACATGGGAAGCTTCCTTGTTGGAGCCGTGTCAAACACCTCAGGTTGGAGAATCCTGCAGAGTCCCTGAGCCACCTCCACATTCCAAGGTCTCCCAGGCCACCAAGCCACAGTAGGACTCATCTTCAGGAGAGTCCATTTCAACTCTCCCCTCTGGGTAGCTCACCCAGGAGCCCGCAGATTGAGCCTGCCTTGTCCTGACTAAAGAGTGGGAATATGAGGTGGCGTTCCCAGGCATCCATGCTTAGACACCTGCTCTCGAGTCTTTCCGTATGGGGCCTCCTGGAACCATCCAATAGCACTCGACTTTCGTGCAGAAGGAAACCTTGAGGTTTGGAGTAGTTCACAAATCCCATCGTAGGCAAACCTTCCTGGCCTCATGAGGCCCCCACACCATTCAGGAAGAGGCCATGCTGGACAAAAACTCTAGCCTGAGGCACGTCTCAGAGTTGAAATGACCTCAGTGCAGGAGATCTCGATTCAGCCTCTCAGAGTGGGCCTGCCGTGCCATCGGTCCCAAACCTCACGCTAGCTTGTGTTTTCAGACTTCCTTCCTCACACTCCTGGCAAACAAGCCCTCCGGACTAGGAACTCCAGAACCACAACCCAGCCCAGGGTCTGCCCAAGGGAAGAAAGACGTTTCCCAGTTGGGTTCTCTCCAGAAAACCCAGATGAGGATCAACCTGCTCGGGCCTCGACCGGTACCCGAACTGGATAGGCTGCTCTGGGCACTCATGCTCTGTCTGACACAGCCTGAAGCCAGACGTCCAGACAGACAAGGAGACAGCTGGCCGCACACCCAGCACTTCGGACACGCCATGGTCTTATGCCGTCACCTCTTCCTAACCTTGGTTTTCAGACATCTGAACCTAGACATTATATCAATTCTCCACACAGCTGGGTATCGCAAGCACAACACAGAACTCCTCCTTCCCCGTGGCTGTAAAGCTTCCTCTTGGCATGGAGTCACACCTTCAGGGTGGGAGAAACCTTCCTGGTCCCTGATGCCACGCCCAAACTTGAGTGCTGCTTGGGCACAAATTCACACTCTGACCCTCAGCATGAGCCCCATGTCAAAGAAAGGCCTGTCAGGGCCTGGGCCAAGAGCCCGCATATGGGGCTTGCCAAGCCCCTATGCACCCAATCCTCACCAGTGTTTGAGTTTTCCAGTCGCCCCGCCCGTACCTGGGGCTCTGCTCTGGAATCACTTTCTTGGAGAGACACGTGAGCCAGACAACACTTTTCCACCCTTCCCACAAAATGACCCCAAACTCTTGGGAGCTGGGACAAATCCCCAGAGTGGGATACTCGTCCACAGTCCCTGAGGCCACCCCTCCAATCCACGGCTATCTCGGACACAACATCCAGAGACAAAACCCTGAAGGAACGCCTCCCACTCGCCCTTGTTTCAGAGGCCCAGGAGCTCCCTCTCGGGCTGTACATCCGGCCTGCCATACCCTAGGCGCCACTCATAAGCTGAGTTTGTGTTTTCAGACTTCTGTGCCCTCAGCCTGGACCCACACAACCGCCAGGCTAGGGCCTCTGGAGCCACAGCGAAAGATTGTGCCTGCCCTCTCCAAGGAAATTGTGCCCAATCCATTGACCACAACCCTACAGGTTAGGGAAAAGCTCCAAGGCCCCTGAGGCCATCAGTAGTGTAGGCCACCCTGGACTAAGAGGGGCTCTCTGACACCAGCGGAGCAACTATCTCCACTTAGACTCTCAGACAGTGTCCCCAGAGACAGAAGGTTGAAATGGACAGGCCCCCAGGCCCTAATCTAACCTTAGCTTTGGTTTCCATGTGTCCGTCCTCAGAGGTCTGTTTTCGTAGACCAGCACACGGGGCTTTTCTGAGGCTCCAAACCAAACCTCTCTCGCCTCCACATGGGGAGCTTACTTACTGGGGATGCATCAAACCCTTCAGGTAGGAGAGTTCCGCAGGGCCACTGAACAACCAGCACATTCCAAGGTTTCCATGGACCCAAACGCACATTATGACGCATCCTCAGGAGAGGCCATTTCAACGTAGCCCCCTGGTTAGCGTGCCCCCGAGGCAGCAGATCAAACATATCTTGTGGCTAATGGCCAATGGGAATGCGAGGCATGCTGTACAGGGATCCATCCTTCGAACCGTGCTCTCCAGTCCTTCCGTATGGTATGTCCTGGAGCCATGCAACAGGACTCGAATGTCCCACAGAAGGAAACCTGGTGGTTTGGGGCAACCTCCAAACTCAGCGTGGGAAAACTTCCTTGGCCTCATGAGGCCCCCGCTTCATGAAGGTGCCATCATGGACACATACTCCAGCCTCAGCCAACGTCTGATCCTCAGCCTGACTTCAGATGCAGGAGATTTTGATTCAGCCTCTGCCTAGTGGGCCTGCTCTGCCCTTGGCTCCAATCCTCACTTTAGCTTGTGTTCCTAGACTTCCGTCCTCACACTCCTGGCCCACAAACCCTCCCTACTGGGAATTCTGGGGCCACAATGAAGCACTCCGCCTGCCTCCCAGGAGAAAAATTTTGTCTATGGTGCTGCCCAGAAACCCCAAATGAGGATCAAACTGCTTGGCCCTCGGCAACACCCCAATTGCATAGGCTACCTTAAACACTGGTGCTCTGTCACAAATAGCCTGAGCCCAGACCTTCCAACAGACACCGACACAGCTGGCTGCACACCCAGCACATTGGACCCGCCACTGCCTTAGGCCACCATCCATTCCCAACCTGGGTTTTCAGTCATCAGAACCTAGACCTTATCTCCAATCCCTGCACAGGGGGGAACCTGATGCACAAGTCAGAACCCCTCCTTCCCCATGGCAAGAAACCTTGCTGCTGGCAGTGAGTCAAACCTTCAGTGTAGGAGAAAACGGCATGGCCCATGAGGCCACGCCCATGTGTGAGGGCCGCCTTGGGCACAAACACACATTGTGACCCTCAGCGTGAGTACCTTATTCAAGTAACGCCTCTCAGTGATTGGACCAAGAGCCCGCATATGTGGCTTGCCATGCCCATAGGCACGCAGAACTAACTAGATGGTGTGTATTCCAGTTGAGGGAACCCACTGCTGTGCTCTAGAGTCCCTCTCCTGGGGGGTCCCCTGTGGCAGAAAACAGTACTCTTCCCTTCCCACAGAATGAACCCAAACACTTGGGAGCTTGGACAATCCCCCGAGAGGAAGGCTCTTCCTCGGCCCCTGAAGCAACACCTACCCTGAATGGCCACTGTGAACGCAACACCCAGAGACAAAAGCCTGAGCAACTGCCTCCCACTTGCCCTCCTTTGATATCCAGAGGATCTCCCCTCTCGGACTGGAGATCAGGCCTGCCATTACCTTGGCCCCTACCTGAGCCAAGTTTGCTTTTTCAGACATCTGTCCCCACAGCCCTGGCAAACACAGCCTCTAGGCTGGGTCCTCTGGAGCCATACCACAGGACCATGCCTGCTCTCTCCTGGGAAACTCTGTCCATTCCTTTGGCCACACACCTCCAGAATATGAGAAACCTCAAGGCCCCCGAGGACATACCATTACCGGGAGCCTCCCTGCACACACAGGGGCCTTCGGACACAAGCTGAGCTGCTACCTCCATGAAGGCATGCACACAGATGTCAACAGAGATAGAAGGTTGAGCCCGACAGGCCCTTAGGCCCTAATCTCAACTCTTGCTTTGTTTTCCAGGTGTCACTCCTCAGAGGCTTTGGTTCGAAGAACAGGATATGGGGCTTTCCTGAGGCACTGAACAGAACTTCTCTCGTCTCCACATGGGAAGCTTCCTTGTTGGAGCCGTGTCAAACACCTCAGGTTGGAGAATCCTGCAGAGTCCCTGAGCCACCTCCACATTCCAAGGTCTCCCAGGCCACCAAGCCACAGTAGGACTCATCTTCAGGAGAGTCCATTTCAACTCTCCCCTCTGGGTAGCTCACCCAGGAGCCCGCAGATTGAGCCTGCCTTGTCCTGACTAAAGAGTGGGAATATGAGGTGGCGTTCCCAGGCATCCATGCTTAGACACCTGCTCTCGAGTCTTTCCGTATGGGGCCTCCTGGAACCATCCAATAGCACTCGACTTTCGTGCAGAAGGAAACCTTGAGGTTTGGAGTAGTTCACAAATCCGATCGTAGGCAAACCTTCCTGGCCTCATGAGGCCCCCACACCATTCAGGAAGAGGCCATGCTGGACAAAAACTCTAGCCTGAGGCAGGTCTCATAGTTGAAATGACCTCAGTGCAGGAGATCTCGATTCAGCCTCTCACAGTGGGCCTGCCGTGCCATCGGTCCCAAACCTCACGCTAGCTTGTGTTTTCAGACTTCCTTCCTCACACTCCTGGCAAACAAGCCCTCCGGACTAGGAACTCCAGAACCACAACCCAGCCCAGGGTCTGCCCAAGGGAAGAAAGACGTTTCCCTGTGGGGTTCTCTCCAGAAAACCCAGATGAGGATCAACCTGCTCGGGCCTCGACCGGTACCCGAACTGGATAGGCTGCTCTGGGCACTCATGCTCTGTCTGACACAGCCTGAAGCCAGACGTCCAGACAGACAAGGAGACAGCTGGCCGCACACCCAGCACTTCGGACACGCCATGTCTTATGCCGTCACCTCTTCCTAACCTTGGTTTTCAGACATCTGAACCTAGACATTATATCAATTCTCCACACAGCTGGGTATCGCAAGCACAACACAGAACTCCTCCTTCCCCGTGGCTGTAAAGCTTCCTCTTGGCATGGAGTCACACCTTCAGGGTGGGAGAAACCTTCCTGGTCCCTGATGCCACGCCCAAACTTGAGTGCTGCTTGGGCACAAATTCACACTCTGACCCTCAGCATGAGCCCCATGTCAAAGAAAGGCCTGTCAGGGCCTGGGCCAAGAGCCCGCATATGGGGCTTGCCAAGCCCCTATGCACCCAATCCTCACCAGTGTTTGAGTTTTCCAGTCGCACCGCCCGTACCTGGGTCTCTGCTCTGGAATCCCTTTCTTGGAGAGACACGTGAGCCAGACAACACGACTCCACCCTTCCCACAAAATGACCCCAAACTCTTGGGAGCTGGGACAAATCCCCAGAGAGGGATACTCGTCCACAGTCCCTGAGGCCACCCCTCCAATCCACGGCTATCTCGGACACAACATCCAGAGACAAAAGCCTGAAGGAACGCCTCCCACTCGCCCTTGTTTCAGAGGCCCAGGAGCTCCCTCTCGGGCTGTACATCCGGCCTGCCATACCCTAGGCGCCACTCATAAGCTGAGTTTGTGTTTTCAGACTTCTGTGCCCTCAGCCTGGACCCACACAACCGCCAGGCTAGGGCCTCTGGAGCCACAGCGAAAGATTGTGCCTGCCCTCTCCAAGGAAATTGTGCCCAATCCATTGACCACAACCCTACAGGTTAGGGAAAAGCTCCAAGGCCCCTGAGGCCATCAGTAGTGTAGGCCACCCTGGACTAAGAGGGGCTCTCTGACACCAGCGGAGCAACTATCTCCACTTAGACTCTCAGACAGTGTCCCCAGAGACAGAAGGTTGAAATGGACAGGCCCCCAGGCCCTAATCTAACCTTAGCTTTGGTTTCCATGTGTCCGTCCTCAGAGGTCTGTTTTCGTAGACCAGCACACGGGGCTTTTCTGAGGCTCCAAACCAAACCTCTCTCGCCTCCACATGGGGAGCTTACTTACTGGGGATGCATCAAACCCTTCAGGTAGGAGAGTTCCGCAGGGCCACTGAACAACCAGCACATTCCAAGGTTTCCATGGACCCAAACGCACATTATGACGCATCCTCAGGAGAGGCCATTTCAACGTAGCCCCCTGGTTAGCGTGCCCCCGAGGCAGCAGATCAAACATATCTTGTGGCTAATGGCCAATGGGAATGCGAGGCATGCTGTACAGGGATCCATCCTTCGAACCGTGCTCTCCAGTCCTTCCGTATGGTATGTCCTGGAGCCATGCAACAGGACTCGAATGTCCCACAGAAGGAAACCTGGTGGTTTGGGGCAACCTCCAAACTCAGCGTGGGAAAACTTCCTTGGCCTCATGAGGCCCCCGCTTCATGAAGGTGCCATCATGGACACATACTCCAGCCTCAGCCAACGTCTGATCCTCAGCCTGACTTCAGATGCAGGAGATTTTGATTCAGCCTCTGCCTAGTGGGCCTGCTCTGCCCTTGGCTCCAATCCTCACTTTAGCTTGTGTTCCTAGACTTCCGTCCTCACACTCCTGGCCCACAAACCCTCCCTACTGGGAATTCTGGGGCCACAATGAAGCACTCCGCCTGCCTCCCAGGAGAAAAACTTTGTCTATGGTGCTGCCCAGAAACCCCAAATGAGGATCAAACTGCTTGGCCCTCGGCAACACCCCAATTGCATAGGCTACCTTAAACACTGGTGCTCTGTCACAAATAGCCTGAGCCCAGACCTTCCAACAGACACCGACACAGCTGGCTGCACACCCAGCACATTGGACCCGCCACTGCCTTAGGCCACCATCCATTCCCAACCTGGGTTTTCAGTCATCAGAACCTAGACCTTATCTCCAATCCCTGCACAGGGGGGAACCTGATGCACAAGTCAGAACCCCTCCTTCCCCATGGCAAGAAACCTTGCTGCTGGCAGTGAGTCAAACCTTCAGTGTAGGAGAAAACGGCATGGCCCATGAGGCCACGCCCATGTGTGAGGGCCGCCTTGGGCACAAACACACATTGTGACCCTCAGCGTGAGTACCTTATTCAAGTAACGCCTCTCAGTGATTGGACCAAGAGCCCGCATATGTGGCTTGCCATGCCCATAGGCACGCAGAACTAACTAGATGGTGTGTATTCCAGTTGAGGGAACCCACTGCTGTGCTCTAGAGTCCCTCTCCTGGGGGGTCCCCTGTGGCAGAAAACAGTACTCTTCCCTTCCCACAGAATGAACCCAAACACTTGGGAGCTTGGACAATCCCCCGAGAGGAAGGCTCTTCCTCGGCCCCTGAAGCAACACCTACCCTGAATGGCCACTGTGAACGCAACACCCAGAGACAAAAGCCTGAGCAACTGCCTCCCACTTGCCCTCCTTTGATATCCAGAGGATCTCCCCTCTCGGACTGGAGATCAGGCCTGCCATTACCTTGGCCCCTACCTGAGCCAAGTTTGCTTTTTCAGACATCTGTCCCCACAGCCCTGGCAAACACAGCCTCTAGGCTGGGTCCTCTGGAGCCATACCACAGGACCATGCCTGCTCTCTCCTGGGAAACTCTGTCCATTCCTTTGGCCACACACCTCCAGAATATGAGAAACCTCAAGGCCCCCGAGGACATACCATTACCGGGAGCCTCCCTGCACACACAGGGGCCTTCGGACACAAGCTGAGCTGCTACCTCCATGAAGGCATGCACACAGATGTCAACAGAGATAGAAGGTTGAGCCCGACAGGCCCTTAGGCCCTAATCTCAACTCTTGCTTTGTTTTCCAGGTGTCACTCCTCAGAGGCTTTGGTTCGAAGAACAGGATATGGGGCTTTCCTGAGGCACTGAACAGAACTTCTCTCGTCTCCACATGGGAAGCTTCCTTGTTGGAGCCGTGTCAAACACCTCAGGTTGGAGAATCCTGCAGAGTCCCTGAGCCACCTCCACATTCCAAGGTCTCCCAGGCCACCAAGCCACAGTAGGACTCATCTTCAGGAGAGTCCATTTCAACTCTCCCCTCTGGGTAGCTCACCCAGGAGCCCGCAGATTGAGCCTGCCTTGTCCTGACTAAAGAGTGGGAATATGAGGTGGCGTTCCCAGGCATCCATGCTTAGACACCTGCTCTCGAGTCTTTCCGTATGGGGCCTCCTGGAACCATCCAATAGCACTCGACTTTCGTGCAGAAGGAAACCTTGAGGTTTGGAGTAGTTCACAAATCCGATCGTAGGCAAACCTTCCTGGCCTCATGAGGCCCCCACACCATTCAGGAAGAGGCCATGCTGGACAAAAACTCTAGCCTGAGTCACGTCTCAGAGTTGAAATGACCTCAGTGCAGGAGATCTCGATTCAGCCTCTCACAGTGGGCCTGCCGTGCCATCGGTCCCAAACCTCACGCTAGCTTGTGTTTTCAGACTTCCTTCCTCACACTCCTGGCAAACAAGCCCTCCGGACTAGGAATTCCAGAACCACAACCCAGCCCAGGGTCTGCCCAAGGGAAGAAAGACGTTTCCCTGTGGGGTTCTCTCCAGAAAACCCAGATGAGGATCAACCTGCTCGGGCCTCGACCGGTACCCGAACTGGATAGGCTGCTCTGGGCACTCATGCTCTGTCTGACACAGCCTGAAGCCAGACGTCCAGACAGACAAGGAGACAGCTGGCCGCACACCCAGCACTTCGGACACGCCATGTCTTATGCCGTCACCTCTTCCTAACCTTGGTTTTCAGACATCTGAACCTAGACATTATATCAATTCTCCACACAGCTGGGTATCGCAAGCACAACACAGAACTCCTCCTTCCCCGTGGCTGTAAAGCTTGCTCTTGGCATGGAGTCACACCTTCAGGGTGGGAGAAACCTTCCTGGTCCCTGATGCCACGCCCAAACTTGAGTGCTGCTTGGGCACAAATTCACACTCTGACCCTCAGCATGAGCCCCATGTCAAAGAAAGGCCTGTCAGGGCCTGGGCCAAGAGCCCGCATATGGGGCTTGCCAAGCCCCTATGCACCCAATCCTCACCGGTGTTTGAGTTTTCCAGTCGCACCGCCCGTACCTGGGTCTCTGCTCTGGAATCCCTTTCTTGGAGAGACACATGAGCCAGACAACACGACTCCACCCTTCCCACAAAATGACCCCAAACTCTTGGGAGCTGGGACAAATCCCCAGAGAGGGATACTCGTCCACAGTCCCTGAGGCCACCCCTCCAATCCACGGCTATCTCAGACACAACATCCAGAGACAAAACCCTGAAGGAACGCCTCCCACTCGCCCTTGTTTCAGAGGCCCAGGAGCTCCCTCTCGGCCTGTACATCCGGCCTGCCATACCCTAGGCGCCACTCATAAGCTGAGTTTGTGTTTTCAGACTTCTGTGCCCTCAGCCTGGACCCACACAACCGCCAGGCTAGGGCCTCTGGAGCACCAGCGAAAGATTGTGCCTGCCCTCTCCAAGGAAATTGTGCCCAATCCATTGACCACAACCCTACAGGTTAGGGAAAAGCTCCAAGGCCCCTGAGGCCATCAATAGTGTAGGCCACCCTGGACTAAGAGGGGCTCTCTGACACCAGCGGAGCAACTATCTCCACTTAGACTCTCAGACAGTGTCCCCAGAGACAGAAGGTTGAAATGGACAGGCCCCCAGGCCCTAATCTGAACCTTAGCTTTGGTTTCCATGTGTCCGTCCTCAGAGGTCTGTTTTCGTAGACCAGCACACGGGGCTTTTCTGAGGCTCCAAACCAAACCTCTCTCGTCTCCACATGGGGAGTTTACTTACTGGGGATGCATCAAACCCTTCAGGTAGGAGAGTTCCGCAGGGCCACTGAACAACCAGCACATTTCAAGGTTTCCATGGACCCAAACGCACATTATGACGCATCCTCAGGAGAGGCCATTTCAACGTAGCCCCCTGGTTAGCGTGCCCCCGAGGCAGCAGATCAAACATATCTTGTGGCTAATGGCCAATGGGAATGCGAGGCATGCTGTACAGGGATCCATCCTTCGAACCGTGCTCTCCAGTCCTTCCGTATGGTATGTCCTGGAGCCATGCAACAGGACTCGAATGTCCCACAGAAGGAAACCTGGTGGTTTGGGGCAACCTCCAAACTCAGCGTGGGAAAACTTCCTTGGCCTCATGAGGCCCCCGCTTCATGAAGGTGCCATCATGGACACATACTCCAGCCTCAGCCAACGTCTGATCCTCAGCCTGACTTCAGATGCAGGAGATTTTGATTCAGCCTCTGCCTAGTGGGCCTGCTCTGCCCTTGGCTCCAATCCTCACTTTAGCTTGTGTTCCTAGACTTCCGTCCTCACACTCCTGGCCCGCAAACCCTCCCTACTGGGAATTCTGGGGCCACAATGAAGCACTCCGCCTGCCTCCCAGGAGAAAAACTTTGTCTATGGTGCTGCCCAGAAACCCCAAATGAGGATCAAACTGCTTGGCCCTCGGCAACACCCCAATTGCATAGGCTACCTTAAACACTGATGCTCTGTCGCAAATAGCCTGAGCCCAGACCTTCCAACAGACACCGACACAGCTGGCTGCACACCCAGCACATTGGACCCGCCACTGCCTTAGGCCACCATCCATTCCCAACCTGGGTTTTCAGTCATCAGAACCTAGACCTTATCTCCAATCCCTGCACAGGGGGGAACCTGATGCACAAGTCAGAACCCCTCCTTCCCCATGGCAAGAAACCTTGCTGCTGGCAGTGAGTCAAACCTTCAGTGTAGGAGAAAAGGGCATGGCCCATGAGGCCACGCCCATGTGTGAGGGCCGCCTTGGGCACAAGCACACATTGTGACCCTCAGCGTGAGTACCTTATTCAAGTAACGCCTCTCAGTGATTGGACCAAGAGCCCGCATATGTGGCTTGCCATGCCCATAGGCACACAGGACTAACTAGATGGTGTGTATTCCAGTTGAGGGAACCCACTGCTGTGCTCTAGAGTCCCTCTCCTGGGGGGTCCCCTGTGGCAGAAAACAGTACTCTTCCCTTCCCACAGAATGAACCCAAACACTTGGGAGCTTGGACAATCCCCCGAGAGGAAGGCTCTTCCTCGGCCCCTGAAGCAACCCCTACCCTGAACGGCCACTGTGAACGCAACACCCAGAGACAAAAGCCTGAGCAACTGCCTCCCACTTGCCCTACTTTGATATCCAGAGGATCTCCCCTCTCGGACTGGAGATCAGGCCTGCCATTACCTTGGCCCCTACCTGAGCCAAGTTTGCTTTTTCAGACATCTGTCCCTACAGCCCTGGCAAACACAGCCTCTAGGCTGGGTCCTCTGGAGCCATACCACAGGACCATGCCTGCTCTCTCCTGGGAAACTCTGTCCATTCCTTTGGCCACACACCTCCAGAATATGTGAAACCTCAAGGCCCCCGAGGACATACCATTACCGGGAGCCTCCCTGCACACACAGGGGCCTTCGGACACAAGCTGAGCTGCTACCTCCATGAAGGCATGCACACAGATGTCAACAGAGATAGAAGGTTGAGCCCGACAGGCCCTTAGGCCCTAATCTCAACTCTTGCTTTGTTTTCCAGGTGTCACTCCTCAGAGGCTTTGGTTCGAAGAACAGGATATGGGGCTATCCTGAGGCACTGAACAGAACTTCTCTCGTCTCCACATGGGAAGCTTCCTTGTTGGAGCCGTGTCAAACACCTCAGGTTGGAGAATCCTGCAGAGTCCCTGAGCCACCTCCACATTCCAAGGTCTCCCAGGCCACCAAGCCACAGTAGGACTCATCTTCAGGAGAGTCCATTTCAACTCTCCCCTCTGGGTAGCTCACCCAGGAGCCCGCAGATTGAGCCTGCCTTGTCCTGACTAAAGAGTGGGAATATGAGGTGGCGTTCCCAGGCATCCATGCTTAGACACCTGCTCTCGAGTCTTTCCGTATGGTGCCTCCTGGAACCATCCAATAGCACTCGACTTTCGTGCAGAAGGAAACCTTGAGGTTTGGAGTAGTTCACAAATCCCATCGTAGGCAAACCTTCCTGGCCTCATGAGGCCCCCACACCATTCAGGAAGAGGCCATGCTGGACAAAAACTCTAGCCTGAGTCACGTCTCAGAGTTGAAATGACCTCAGTGCAGGAGATCTCGATTCAGCCTCTCAGAGTGGGCCTGCCGTGCCATCGGTCCCAAACCTCATGCTACTTGTGTTTTCAGACTTCCTTCCTCACACTCCTGGCAAACAAGCCCTCCGGACTAGGAACTCCAGAACCACAACCCAGCCCAGGGTCTGCCCAAGGGAAGAAAGACGTTTCCCTGTGGGGTTCTCTCCAGAAAACCCAGATGAGGATCAACCTGCTCGGGCCTCGACGGTACCCGAACTGGATAGGCTGCTCTGGGCACTCATGCTCTGTCTGACACAGCCTGAAGCCAGACGTCCAGACAGACAAGGAGACAGCTGGCCGCACACCCAGCACTTCGGACACGCCATGGTCTTATGCCGTCACCTCTTCCTAACCTTGGTTTTCAGATATCTGAACCTAGACATTATATCAATTCTCCACACAGCTGGGTATCGCAAGCACAACACAGAACTCCTCCTTCCCCGTGGCTGTAAAGCTTGCTCTTGGCATGGAGTCACACCTTCAGGGTGGGAGAAACCTTCCTGGTCCCTGATGCCACGCCCAAACTTGAGTGATGCTTGGGCACAAATTCACACTCTGACCCTCAGCATGAGCCCCATGTCAAAGAAAGGCCTGTCAGGGCCTGGGCCAAGAGCCCGCATATGGGGCTTGCCAAGCCCCTATGCACCCAATCCTCACCAGTGTTTGAGTTTTCCAGTCGCCCCGCCCGTACCTGGGGCTCTGCTCTGGAATCCCTTTCTTGGAGAGACACATGAGCCAGACAACACGACTCCACCCTTCCCACAAAATGACCCCAAACTCTTGGGAGCTGGGACAAATCCCCAGAGAGGGATCCTCGTCCACAGTCCCTGAGGCCACCCCTCGAATCCACGGCTATCTCGGACACAACATCCAGAGACAAAAGCCTGAAGGAACGCCTCCCACTCGCCCTTGTTTCAGAGGCCCAGGAGCTCCCTCTCGGGCTGTACATCCGGCCTGCCATACCCTAGGCGCCACTCATAAGCTGAGTTTGTGTTTTCAGACTTCTGTGCCCTCAGCCTGGACCCACACAACCGCCAGGCTAGGGCCTCTGGAGCCACAGCGAAAGATTGTGCCTGCCCTCTCCAAGGAAATTGTGCCCAATCCATTGACCACAACCCTACAGGTTAGGGAAAAGCTCCAAGGCCCCTGAGGCCATCAATAGTGTAGGCCACCCTGGACTAAGAGGGGCTCTCTGACACCAGCGGAGCAACTATCTCCACTTAGACTCTCAGACAGTGTCCCCAGAGACAGAAGGTTGAAATGGACAGGCCCCCAGGCCCTAATCTGAACCTTAGCTTTGGTTTCCATGTGTCCGTCCTCAGAGGTCTGTTTTCGTAGACCAGCACACGGGGCTTTTCTGAGGCTCCAAACCAAACCTCTCTCGTCTCCACATGGGGAGTTTACTTACTGGGGATGTATCAAACCCTTCAGGTAGGAGAGTTCCGCAGGGCCACTGAACAACCAGCACATTCCAAGGTTTCCATGGACCCAAACGCACATTATGACGCATCCTCAGGAGAGGCCATTTCAACGTAGCCCCCTGGTTAGCGTGCCCCCGAGGCAGCAGATCAAACATATCTTGTGGCTAATGGCCAATGGGAATGCGAGGCATGCTGTACAGGGATCCATCCTTCGAACCGTGCTCTCCAGTCCTTCCGTATGGTATGTCCTGGAGCCATGCAACAGGACTCGAATGTCCCACAGAAGGAAACCTGGTGGTTTGGGGCAACCTCCAAACTCAGCGTGGGAAAACTTCCTTGGCCTCATGAGGCCCCCGCTTCATGAAGGTGCCATCATGGACACATACTCCAGCCTCAGCCAACGTCTGATCCTCAGCCTGACTTCAGATGCAGGAGATTTTGATTCAGCCTCTGCCTAGTGGGCCTGCTCTGCCCTTGGCTCCAATCCTCACTTTAGCTTGTGTTCCTAGACTTCCGTCCTCACACTCCTGGCCCACAAACCCTCCCTACTGGGAATTCTGGGGCCACAATGAAGCACTCCGCCTGCCTCCCAGGAGAAAAACTTTGTCTATGGTGCTGCCCAGAAACCCCAAATGAGGATCAAACTGCTTGGCCCTCGGCAACACCCCAATTGCATAGGCTACCTTAAACACTGATGCTCTGTCGCAAGTAGCCTGAGCCCAGACCTTCCAACAGACACCGACACAGCTGGCTGCACACCCAGCACATTGGACCCGCCACTGCCTTAGGCCACCATCCATTCCCAACCTGGGTTTTCAGTCATCAGAACCTAGACCTTATCTCCAATCCCTGCACAGGGGGGAACCTGATGCACAAGTCAGAACCCCTCCTTCCCCATGGCAAGAAACCTTGCTGCTGGCAGTGAGTCAAACCTTCAGTGTAGGAGAAAAGGGCATGGCCCATGAGGCCACGCCCATGTGTGAGGGCCGTCTTGGGCACAAGCACATAATTGTGACCCTCAGCGTGAGTACCTTATTCAAGTAACGCCTCTCAGTGATTGGACCAAGAGCCCGCATATGTGGCTTGCCATGCCCATAGGCACGCAGGACTACCTAGATGGTGTGTATTCCAGTTGAGGGAACCCACTGCTGTGCTCTAGAGTCCCTCTCCTGGGGGGGTAATGTGGCAGAAAACAGTACTCTTCCCTTCCCTATGAATGAACCCAAACACTTGGGAGCTTGGACAATCCCCCGAGAGGAAGGCTCTTCCTCGGCCCCTGAAGCAACCCCTACCCTGAACGGCCACTGTGAACGCAACACCCAGAGACAAAAGCCTGAGCGACTGCCTCCCACTTGCCCTCCTTTGATATCCAGAGGATCTCCCCTCTCGGAATGGAGATCAGGCCTGCCATTACCTTGGCCCCTACCTGAGCCAAGTTTGCTTTTTCAGACATCTGTCCCCACAGCCCTGGCAAACACAGCCTCTAGGCTGGGTCCTCTGGAGCCATACCACAGGACCGTGCCTGCTCTCTCCTGGGAAACTGTGTCCATTCCTTTGGCTAAACACCTCCAGAATATGAGAAACCTCAAGTCCCCCGAGGACATCCCACTACTTGGAGCCTCCCTGGACACACAGGGGCATTTGGACACAAGCTGAGCAGCTACCTCCACGAAGGCATGCACACAGATGTCAACAGAGATAGAAGGTTGAGGCGGACAGGCACTTAGACCCTAATCTCAACTCTTGCTTTGGTTTCCAGGTGTCACTCCTCAGAGGCTTTGGTTCGAAGAACATGATATGGGGCTTTCCTGAGGCACTGAACAGAACTTCTCTCGTCTCCACATGGGTAGCTCCCTTGTTGGGGCCGTGTCAAACACCTCAGGTTGGAGAATCCTGCAGAGTCCCTGAGCCACCTCCACATTCCAAGGTCTCCCAGTAAACCAACCCACAGTAGGACTCATCTTCAGGAGAGTCCATTTCAACTCTCCCCTCTAGGTAGCTCACCCTGGAGCCTGCAGATTGAGCCTGCCTTTTCCTGACTAAAGAGTGGGAATATGAGGTGGCATTCCCAGGCATCCATGCTTAGACACCTGTTCTCGAGTCTTTCCGTATGGGGCCTCAGGAACCATCCAATAGGACTCGACTGTCGTACAAAAGGAAAACTTGAGGTTTGGAGTAGTTCACAAATCCCATCGTAGGCAAACACCCCTGGCCTCATGAAGTAGCCACACCCTTCAGGAAGAGGCCATGCTGGACAAAAACTCTAGCCTGAGGCACGTCTCATAGTTGACATGACCTCAGTGCAGTAGATCTCAATTCAGCCTCTGCAGAGTGGGACTGCCGTGCCCTCGGTCCCAAACATCACGCTAGCTTTTCTTTTCAGACTTCCTTCCTCACACTCCTGGCAAACAAGCCCTCCGGACTAGGATGCCCAGAACCACAACACAGCCCAGGGTCTGCCCAACGGAAGAAAATCGTTTCCCTGTGGGGCTCTCCAGAAAACCCAGATGAGGATCAACCTGTTCGGGCCTCGACGGTACCCGAAATGGATAGGCTGCTCTGGGCACTCATGTTCTGCCTGACACAGTCTGAAGCCAGACGTCCAGACAGACAAGGAGAAAGCTGGCCGCACACCCAGCACTTCGGACACGCCATGGTCTTATGCCGTCACCTCTTCCTAATCTTGGTTTTCAGATATCTGAACCTAGATATTATATCAATTCTCCACACAGCTGGGTATCGCAAGCATAAAACAAAACTCCTCCTTTCCCATGGCTGTAAAGCTTGCTCTTGGCATGGATTCACACCTTCAGGGTGGAAGAAACCTTCATGCCCCACCCGTACCTGGGGCTCTGCTCTGCAATCCCTTTCTTGGAGAGACACATGAGCCAAACAACAGGACTCAAACCTTCCCACAAAATGACCCCAAACTCTTGGGAGCTGGGACAAATCCCCAGAGAGGGATACTCGTTCACAGTCCCTGAGGCCACCCCTCCAATCCCCGGCTATCCCGGACACAACATCCAGAGACAAAAACCTGAGGGATTGCCTCCCACTCGCCCTTGTTTCAGAGGACGAGCAGCTCCCTCTCGGGCTGTACATCCGGCCTGCCATACCCTAGGCACCACTCATAAGCTGAGTTTGTGTTTTCAGACTTCTGTGCCCACAGCCTGGACCCACACAACCTCGAGGCTAGGACCTCTAGCAACAGCGATAGATTGTGCCTGCCTCTCCTAGGAAAGTGTGCCCAATCCATTCACCACAACCCTACACCTTAGGGAAAAACTCCAAGGCCCCTGAGGCCACCCAAATTATATAGTCTAACCTGGGCACTAATGCACTGTCTGACACAACCTGAGCCAGAACCTCCTGACCAACACCCAGGCAGCTGACCGCACACTGAGCATATCAGACCCGCCATGGCCTTATTTCGTCATCTCTTCCCAACTTCGGTTTTTCAGGCTTCAGACCAGGACCTTATCTTCAACCACTGCCCAGGGTTGAAAATGATGCAGACATCAGAACACCTTCCCCATGGCAAGAGACCTTGTGATTGGCATGTTGTACAAAATCAGTGTAGTTGAAACCAGTGTGTCCCATGTGGCCCCGCTCTTGCTCACAGGCCACATTGGTCACTAACACACATTGTGACCCTCAGCCTGAGCCCAGTCCTCAAGTATGGCCTCTCAGTGGCTGGATGAAGAGACAGCATATTGGGCCTGCCATGCCCCTAGGCCCCAATTTTTAACGATAGTTTGGGTTGTCCCTTCACTCTTCCCCAGGGCTGTGCTTTGTAATTACTCTTTGGTTGGGTCACCTGATGTAACAAATGTGAAAGGCGACCTCCCATTCCACAGATTGACGAAAAAGAATTGGGACTGGGACAAATCCACAGAGAGGAAGATTCGTCCATGGCCCATGAGGCCTCCCCACATCCATGGCCATCGTTGATTCACAATCCAGAGACAAAAGCCTGAGCAAGTGCCTCAGACTCGCTCTTTCTTCATATCCTGAAGAGTTCTCCTCATGGTCTGTAGATTGGGCCTGCCATACCTACGTCCCAAAACCTGAGCTGAGTTTGTATTTTCAGACTTCTGTCCTCAAAATCCTGGGCAACACACCCTCCTGGCTGGGGCACCTGGAGCCACACATTAGGACTGTGCCTACCCAATCCATGAGAATTCTGCCCATTCCATTGTCCAAAATCGTACAAATTAGGAGAACCCTCCAAAGTCCCCGAGGCCATCCCAATAGTGTAGATCTCCGGGGACAAACAAGGGCGGTCTAACACCACGTGAGCATCTACCCCCACTCATTCCATAGATGGATATCTCCAGAGAAGAAGATGGAACCAGACAGGGCCCTAGGCCATAATCGGATCCACTGCTTTGGTACAGGCCTGTCTCCTCAAAAGCCTGGATTCCAATACCAGCATAAGTGATTTCCTGAGGCACCCATCAGAACAAATCTCGTCTCCACAGGGAAACTTGTGCATGGGAGCTATGTCAAAAGCTTAGGAGAAACTTCAGGGTCCCGGTGCCACCCCCCATTTTAAGGCCCTCATGGACACAAACACATATTAGGCCCCATCCTCGGGAAAGTCCATTTCAACTCAGCCACCCCGGTTGTTCTCCCAGAGCCATCCGGCCTCAACTGTCTTGTTGCTAGGAGACAATTGGAATGCGAGGCGGGCTTCCCTGGCATTCATCTTTCAAAGGTGCTCTGGAGTCATTCCATATGGGATTTCCTGGAGCTGCCCAACAGGTCTCAATTGTCCTGCAGAAGGAATCCTTGAAGGGGGCATCCCACAACTCCCAACGTGGGAAAACCTCCATAGCCTTGAGATTCCGCTCCGTTCATGAAGGGGCAGTCATGCACAGAAACTCCAACCTGAGCCAACGTCTGATCCTCACTGTGACTTCAGATGCTTGAGATATTGGTTCACTCTGCAGGGGGTACATGCTGTGCCCTCTGCCTGAAGCCCAAGTTTAGCTTGTGTTCTCAGACTTCTGTACTCACACTCCTGGCCCAGAAGCCCTCAAGTTTGGCAATTCCGGACTCACAATGCAGCACTCTGCCTGCCATCTATAAAAAATATCTTGCCTAAGAGCAGCCCAGGCACATCAAATGAGGATAAACCTACACGGCACTCGACTGTACCCAAATCATAGTGTCAAACCTGGGCACTAATGCACTGTCTGACACAACCTGAGCCAGAACCTTCTGACCAACACCCAGGCAGCTGACCGCCCACTGATCATATCAGACACGCCATGGCCTTATGTCGTCATCTCTTCCCAACTTCGGTTTTTCAGGCTTCGGAACCTAGACCTTATGTCCAACAACTGCCCAGGGTTGAAAATGATGCAGACATCAGAACACCTTCCTCATGGCAAGAGACCTTGTGATTGGCATGTTGTCCAAAGTCCAGAATAGTTGAAACCAGTGTGGCCCATGAGGCCCCACCCATGCTCGCGGGCCACATTGGTCACAAACACACATTGTGACCCTCAGCCTGTGCCCAGTCCTCAAGTAAGGCCTCTCAGTGGTTGGATGAAGAGACAGCATATTGGGCCTGCCATGCCCCTAGGTCCCAATTTTTAAACATAGTTTGGGTTGTCCCTTCACTCTTCCCCAGGGCTGTGCTTTGTAATTACTCTTTGGTTGGGTCACCTGAGGTAACAAATGTGAAAGGCGACCTCCCATTCCACAGATTGACGAAAAAGAATTGGGACTGGGACAAATCCACAGAGAGGAAGATTGGTCCATGGCCCATGAGGCCTCCCCACATCCATGGCCATCGTTGATTCACAATCGAGAGACAAAAGCCTGAGCAAGTGCCTCAGACTCGCTCTTTCTTCATACCCTGAAGAGTTCTCCTCATGGTCTGTAGATTGGGCCTGCCATACCTACGTCCCAAAACCTGAGCTGAGTTTGTATTTTTAGATCTGTCCTCAAAGTCCTGGGCAACACACCCTCCTGGCTTGGGCCCCTGGAGCCACACATTAGGACTGTGCCTACCCAATCCATGGGAATTCTGCCCATTCCATTGTCCAAAATCGTACAAATTAGGAGAACTCTCCAAAGTCCCCGAGGCCATCCCAATAGTGTAGATCTCCGGGACAAACAAGGACGGTCTAACACACGTGAGCATCTACCTCCACTCATTCCATAGATGGATATCTCCAGAGAAGAAGATGGAACCAGACAGGACCCTAGGCCATAATCAGATCCATTGCTTTGGTACAGGCGTGTCTACTCAAAAGCCTGGATTCCCATACCAGCATAAGTGATTTCCTGAGGCACCCATCAGAACAAATCTTGTCTCCACAGGGAAACTTGTGCATGGGAGCTATGTCAAAAACTTAGGAGAAACTTCAGTGTCTCGGTGCCACCGCCCCATTCCAAGGCCCTCATGGACACAAACACACATTAGGCCCCAACCTCGGGAAAGTCCATTTCAACACAGCCGCCCCGATTGCTCCCGCAGAGCCATCAAAACTCAACTGTCTTGTTGCTAGGAGAAAATTGGAATGCGAGGCGGGATTCCCTGGCATCGATCCTCGAACGCTGCTCTGGAGTCATTCCATATGGGATGTCCTGGAGCTGCCCAACAGGTCTCAATTGTCCCGCAGAAGGAATCCTTGAAGGGGGCATCCCACAACTCCCAACGTGGGAAAACCTCCATGGCCTTGAGATTCCGCTCCGTTCATGAAGGGGCAGTCATGCACAGAAACTCCAACCCGAGCCAACGTCTGATCCTCGCCGTGACTTCAGATGCATGAAATATTGGTTCAGATCTGCAGGAGGTACCTGCCGTGCCCTCGGCCTGAAGCCCAAGTCTAGCTTGTGTTCTCAGACTTCTGTCCTCACACTCCTGGCCCAGAAGCCCTCAAGTTTGGCAATTCTGGAACCAAAGTGCAGCACTCTGCCTGCCCTCTAGAAAAAATATCTTGCCTATTGAGCTCCCCAGGCACCTCAAATGAGGATAAACCTATACGGCACTCGACTGTACCCAAATCATATAGTCTAACCTGGGACTAATGCACTGACTGACACAACCTGAGCCCGAACCTCCTGACCAACACCCAGGCAGCTGACCGCACACTGAGCATATCAGACCCGCCATGGCCTTAGGTCGTCATCTCTTCCCAACTTCGGTTTTTCAGGCTTCAGAACCTAGACCTTATCTCCAACCACTGCCCAGGGTTGAAAATGATGCAGATATCAGAACACATTCCCCATGGCCAGAGACCTTGTGTTTGGCAGGTTGTCCAAAGTCCAGTGTAGTTGAAACCAGTGTGGCCCATGAGGCCCCGCCCAAGCTCGCGGGCCACATTGGTCACAAACACACATTGTGACCCTCAGCATGAGCCCAGTCCTCAAGTAAGGCCTCTCAGTGGCTGGATGAAGAGACAGCATATTGGGCCTGCCATGCACCTAGGCCCCAATTTTTAACCATAGTTTGGGTTGTCCCTTCACTCTTCCCCAGGGCTCTGCTTTGGAATTCCTATTTTGTTCGGACACCTGAGGTAATAAACCTGAAAGTAGACCTCCCATCCAACAATTGAAGAAAAACTATTGGGACCAGGCCAAATCCACAGAGAGGAAGATTCGTCCATATCCCATGAGGCCTCCCCACATTCTACAGCCATTGTTGATACAAAATCCAGAGACAAAAGCCTGAGCAAGTGCCTCAGACTCGCTCTTTCTTCATATCCTGAGGGGTACTTCTCATGGTTTGTAGATTGGGTCTCCCATACCTACGTCCCAAAACCTTAGCTGAGTTTGTGTTTTCAGACTTCTGTCCTCAAAGTCCTGGACCGCACACCCTCCAGGCTGGGGCCCCTGGAGCCACACATTAGGACTGTGCCTACCCAATCCATGGGAATTCTGCCCATTCCATTGTCCAAAATCTCACCAATTAAGAAAACTCTCCAAAGTCCCCGAGGCCATCCCAATAGTGTAGGTCTCCAGGGACAAACAAGGGCGGTGTGACACCAGGTGAGCATCTCCCTCCACTCATTCCATAGATGGATATCACCAGAGAAGAAGATTGAACCAGACAGGACCCTAGGCCATAATCGGATCCATTGTTTTGGTTTACAGGCATGTCTCCTCAAAAGCCTGGATTCCAATACCAGCATAGGGGGTTTCCTGAGGCACCCCTCAGAACAAATCTCATCTCCACAAGGAAACTTGTGCATGGGAGGTATGTCAAAAGCTTAGGAGAATACTTCAGGGTCCCGGTGCCAACGCCCCATTCCAAGGCCCTCATGGACACAAACACACAATGGGCCCGATCCTAAAAGTCCATTTCAACTCAGCCACGCCGGATGCTCCCGCAGAGCTATCCGATCTCAACTGTCTTGTTGCTAGGAGAAATTTGGAATGCGAGGCCCGCTTCCCAGGCATCCACCCCGAACGGTGCTCTTGAGTCCTTCCATATGGGATATCCTGGAGCTGCCCAACAGGTCTCAATTGTCCCGCAGAAGGATTCCTTGAAGGGGGCATCCCACAACTCCCAACGTGGGAAAACCTCCATGGCCTTGAGATTCCGCTCGTTCATGAAGGGGCAGTCATGCACAGAAACTCCAACCCGAGCCAACGTCTGACCCTCGCCGTGACTTCAGAAGCATGAGATATTCGTTCAGATCTGCAGGGGGTACCAGCCGTGCCCTCGGCCTGAAGCCCAAGTCTAGCTTCTGTTCTCAGACTTGTCCTCACACTCCTGGTCCAGAATCCCTCATGTTTGGCAATACCGGACCCACAATGCAGCACTCTGCCTGCCTCTAGAAAAAATATATTGCCTAATGAGTAGCCCAGGCACCTCAAATGAGGATAAACCTACACGGCTCTCGACTGTACCTGAATTATATAGTCTAACCTGGGTACTAATTCACTGTCTGACACAACCTGAACCCGAACCTCCGGACCAACACCCAGGCAGCTGACCGCACACTGAGCACATCAGACCCACCATGGCCTTAGGTCGTCATCTCTTCCCAACTGCGGTTTTCAGGCTTCAGAACGTAGACCTTATCTCCAAACACTGCCCAGGGTTGAAAATGATGCAGAAATCAGAGTACCTTCCCCATGGCAAGAGACCTTGTGATTGGCATGTTATCCAAAGTTCAGTGTAGTTGAAACCAGTGTGGCCCATGAGGCCCCGCCCATGCTCGCGGGCCACATTGGTCACAAACACACATGCTGACCCTCAGCCTGTGCCCAGTCTTTAAGTAAGGCCACTCAGTGGCTGGATGAAGAGACAGCATATTGGGTCTGCCATGCCCCTAGGCCCCAATTTATAACCATCGTTTGGGTTGTCCCTTCACTCTTCCCCAGGGCTCTGCTTTGGAATTCCTCTTTGGTTGGGACACCTGAGGTAACAAACCTGAGAGGAGACCTCCCGGCCCACAGATTGACAGAAAGAAATTGGGACCGGGCCAAATCCACAGAGAGGAAGATTCGTCCATGGCCCATGAGGCCTCCCCACGTTCCACGCCCAACTTTGATACAAAATCCAGAGACAAAATCCTGAGCAAGTGCCTCAGACTCGCTCTTTCTTTATATCCTGAGGGGTACTTCTCATGGTTTGTAGATTGGGCCTCCCATACCTATGTCCCAAAACCTTAGCTGAGTTTGTGTTTTCAGACTTCTGTCCTCAAAGTCCTGGGCCGCACACCCTCCAGGCTGGGGCCCCTGGAGCCACACATTAGGACTGTGCCTAACCAATCCATGGGAATTCTGCCCATTCCATTGTTCAAAATCGTACAAATTAGAAGAACCCTCCAAAGTCCCAAGGCCATCCCAATAGTGTAGGTCTCCCGGGACAAACAAGTGCGGTCTGACACCAGCTGAGCATCTACATCCACTCATACCATAAATGGATGTCCCCAGAGAAGAAGATGGAACCAGACAGGACCCTAGGCCATAATCGGATCCATTGCTTTGGTTTACAGGCATGTCTCCTCAAGAGCCTGGATTCCAAGACCAGCATAGGGGGTTTCCTGAGGCACCCATCAGAACAAAACTCGTCTCCACGAGGAAACTTGTGCATGGGACCTATGTCAAAAGCTTAGGAGAATACTTCAGGGTCCCAGTGCCACCGCTCCATTCCAAGGTCCTCATGGACACAAACACACATTAGGCCCCAACCTCGGGAATGTCCATTTCAACACAGCCGCCCCGATTGCTCAGTCAGAGCCATAGAACTCAACTGTCTTGTTGCTAGGAGACAATTGGAATGCGAGGCTGGCTTCCCTGGCATCAGTCCTCGAACGGTGCACTGCAGTCATTCCATATGGATTGTCCTGGAGCTGACCAACAGTGCTCAATTGTCCCGCAGAAGGAATCCTTGAAGGGGGATCCCACACTCCCAACGTTGGAAAACCTCCATGGCCTTGAGATTCCGCTCCGTTCATGGAGGGGCAGACATGCACAGAAACTCCAACCCGAGCCAACTTCTGATCCTCGCCGTGACTTCAGATACATGAGATATTGGTTCAGATCTGCAGGGGGTATTTGCCATACCCATTGCCCTACCCAAGGCCTGACGCCCAAGTCTAGCTTGTGTTCTGAAACTTCTGTCCTCACACTCTTGGCCCAGAAGCCCTCAAGTTTGGCAATTCCGGACCCTCAATGCAGCAATATGCCTGCCCTCTGGGAAAAATATATTGCTTAATGATTTTCCCAGGCACCTCAAATGAGGATAAACTTACACGGCACTCGACTGTACCTAAATTATATAGTCTAACCTGGGCAATAATGCACTGTCTGACACAACCTGAACCCGAAACTCTGGACCAACACCCAGGCAGCTGACCGCACACTGAGCACATGAGCCCCGACATGGCCTTAGATCGTCATCACTTCCCAACTGTGGTTTTCAGGCTTCAGAACCTAGACCTTATCTCCAACCACGACCCAGGGTTGAAAATGATGCAGAAATCAGAGCTCCTTCCCCATGGCAAGAGACCTTGTGATTGGCATGTTATCCAAAGTTCAGTGTAGTTGAAACCAGTGTGGCCCATGAGGCCCCGCCCATGCTCGCGGGCCACATTGGTCACAAACACACATGCTGACCCTCAGCCTGTGCCCAGTCTTTAAGTAAGGCCACTCAGTGGCTGGATGAAGAGACAGCATATTGGGTCTGCCATGCCCCTAGGCCCGAATTTATAACCATCGTTTGGGTTGTCCCTTCACTCTTCCCCAGGGCTCTGCTTTGGAATTCCTCTTTGGTTGGGACACCTGAGGTAACAAACCTGAGAGGAGACCTCCCATCCCACAGATTGACGGAACGAAATTGGGACCGGGTCAAATCCACAGAGAGGAAGATTCGTCCATGGCCCATGAGGCGTCCCGACGTTCCACGCCCATATTTGATACAAAATCCAGAGACAAAATCCTGAGCAAGTGCCTCAGACTCGCTCTTTCTTCATATCCTGAGGGGTATTTCTCATGGTTTGTAGATTGGGCCTCCCATACCTACGTCCCAAAACCTTAGCTGAGTTTGTGTTTTCAGACTTCTGTCCTCAAAGTCCTGGGCCGCACACCCTCCAGGCTGGGGCCCCTGGAGCCAGACATTAGGACTGTGCCTACCCAATCCATGGGAATTCTGCCCATTCCATTGTCCAAAATCTCACCAATTAAGAAAACTCTCCAAAGTCCCCGAGGCCATCCCAATAGTGTAGGTCTCCAGGGACAAACAAGGGCGGTGTGACACCAGGTGAGGATCTCCCTCCACTCATTCCATAGATGGATATCCCCAGAGAAGAAGATTGAACCAGACAGGACCCTAGGCCATAATCGGATCCATTGTTTTGGTTTACAGGCATGTCTCCTCAAAAGCCTGGATTCCAATACGAGCATAGGGGGTTTCCTGAGGCACCCCTCAGAACAAATATCATCTCCACAAGGAAACTTGTGCATGGGAGGTATGTCAAAAGCTTAGGAGAATACTTCAGGGTCCCGGTGCCAACGCCCCATTCCAAGGCCCTCATGGACACAAACACACAATGGGCCCGATCCTAAAAGTCCATTTCAACTCAGCCACGCCGGTTGCTCCCGCAGAGCTATCCGATCTCAACTGTCTTGTTGCTAGGAGACATTTGGAATGCGAGGCCCGCTTCCCAGGCATCCACCCCGAACGGTGCTCTGGAGTCTTTCCATATGGGATATCCTGGAGCTGCCCAACAGGTCTCAATTGTCCCGCAGAAGGAATCCTTGAAGGGGGCATCCCACAACTCCCAACGTGGGAAAACCTCCATGGCCTTGAGATTCCGCTCCGTTCATGAAGGGGCAGTCATGCACAGAAACTCCAACCCGAGCCAACGTCTGATCCTCGCCGTGACTTCAGAAGCATGAGATATTCGTTCAGATCTGCAGGGGGTACCAGCCGTGCCCTCGGCCTGAAGCCCAAGTCTAGCTTCTGTTCTCAGACTTGTCCTCACACTCCTGGTCCAGAATCCCTCATGTTTGGCAATACCGGACCCAAAATGCAGCACTCTGCCTGCCTCTAGAAAAAATATATTGCCTAATGAGTAGCCCAGGCACTCAAATGAGGATAAACCTACACGGCTCTCGACTGTACCTGAATTATATAGTCTAACCTGGGTACTAATTCACTGTCTGACACAACCTGAACCCGAACCTCCGGACCAACACCCAGGCAGCTGACCGCACACTGAGCACATCAGACCCGCCATGGCCTTAGGTCGTCATCTCTTCCCAACTGCGGTTTTCAGGCTTCAGAACGTAGACCTTATCTCCAAACACTGCCCAGGGTTGAAAATGATGCAGAAATCAGAGCTCCTTCCCCATGGCAAGAGACCTTGTGATTGGCATGTTATCCAAAGTTCAGTGTAGTTGAAACCAGTGTGGCCCATGAGGCCCCGCCCATGCTCGCGGGCCACATGGTCACAAACACACATGCTGACCCTCAGCCTGTGCCCAGTCTTTAAGTAAGGCCACTCAGTGGCTGGATGAAGAGACAGCATATTGGGCCTGCCATGCCCCTAGGCCCCAATTTATAACCATCGTTTGGGTTGTCCCTTCACTCTTCCCCAGGGCTCTGCTTTGGAATTCCTCTTTGGTTGGGACACCTGAGGTAACAAACCTGAGAGGAGACCTCCCATCCCACAGATTGACAGAAAGAAATTGGGACCGGGCCAAATCCACAGAGAGGAAGATTCGTCCATGGCCCATGAGGCCTCCCCACGTTCCACGCCCATCTTTGATACAAAATCCAGAGACAAAAGCCTGAGCAAGCGCCTCAGACTCGCTCTTTCTTCATATCCTGAAGAGTCCTTCTCATGGTTTGTAGATTGGCCCTGCCATACCTACGTTCCCAACCTAAGCTGAGTTTGTGTTTTCAGACTTCTGTCCTCAGATTCCTGGGCCACACACCCTCCAGGCTGGGGCCCCTGGAGCCACACATTAGGACTGTGCCTATCCAATCCATGGGCATTCTGCCCATTCCATTATCCAAAATCGTACAAATTAGGAGAACTCTCCAAAGTCCCCGAGGCCATTCCAATAGTGTAGGTCTCCGGGGACAAAAAAGGGCGGTCTGACACCAGCTGAGCATCTACCTCCACTCATATCATAAATGGATGTCCCCAGAGAAGAATATGGAACCAGACAGTACCCTAGGCCATATTCGGATCCATTGCTTTGGTTTACAGACATGTCTCCTCAAAAGCCTGGATTCCGAGACCAGCATAGGGGGTTTTTTGAGGCACCCATCAGAACAAATCTCGTTTCCACAAGGAAACTTGTGCATGGGACCTATGTCAAAAGCTTAGGAGAATACTTCAGGGTCCCGGTGTCACCGCCCCATTCCAAGGCCCTCATGGACACAAACACATATTAGGCCCCAACCTCGGGAAAGTCCATTTCAACACAGCCGCCCCGATTGCTCCCGCAGAGCCATCAAAACTCAACTGTCTTGTTGCTGGGAGAAAATTGGAATGCGAGGCGGGATTCCCTGGCATCGATCCTCGAACGGTGCTCTGGAGTCATTCCATATGGGATGTCCTGGAGCTGACCAACAGGTCTCAATTGTCCCGCAGAAGGAATCCTTGAAGGGGGCATCCCACAACTCCCAACGTGGGAAAACCTCCATGGCCTTGAGATTCCGCTCTGTTCATGAAGGGGCAGTCATGCACAGAAACTCCAACCTGAGCCAACATCTGATCCTCACCGTGACTTCAGATGCTTGAGATATTGGTTCACTCTGCAGGGGGTACATGCTGTGCCCTCTGCCTGAAGCCCAAGTTTAGCTTGTGTTCTCAGACTTCTGTACTCACACTCCTGGCCCAGAAGCCCTCAAGTTTGGCAATTCCGGACTCACAATGCAGCACTCTGCCTGCCATCTATAAAAAATATCTTGCCTAAGAGCAGCCCAGGCACATCAAATGAGGATAAACCTACACGGCACTCGACTGTACCCAAATCATATAGTCAAACCTGGGCACTAATGCACTGTCTGACACAACCTGAGCCAGAACCTCCTGACCAACACCCAGGCAGCTGACCGCACACTGAGCATATCAGACCCGCCATGGCCTTAGGTCGTCATCTCTTCCCAACTTCGGTTTTTCAGGCTTCAGAACCTAGACCTTATCTCCAACCACTGCCCAGGGTTGAAAATGATGCAGACATCAGAACACCTTCCTCATGGCAAGAGACCTTGTGATTGGCATGTTGTCCAAAGTCCAGTGTAGTTGAAACCAGTGTGGCCCATGAGGCCCCGCCCATGCTCGCGGGCCACATTGGTCACAAACACACATTGTGACCCTCAGCCTGTGCCCAGTCCTCAAGTAAGGCCTCTCAGTGGTTGGATGAAGAGACAGCATATTGGGCCTGCCATGCCCCTAGGTCCCAATTTTTAAACATAGTTTGGGTTGTCCCTTCACTCTTCCCCAGGGCTCTGCTTTGGAATTCCTCTTTGGTTGGGACACCTGAGGTAACAAACCTGAGAGGAGAACTCCCATCCCACAGATTGACGGAAAGAAATTGGGACTGGGACAAATACACAGAGAGGAAGATTCGTCCATGGCCCATGAGGCCTCCCCACGTTCCACGCCCATCTTTGATACAAAATCCAGAGACAAAAGCCTGAGCAAGTGCCTCAGACTCGATCTTTCTTCATATCCTGAAGAGTTCTTCTCATGGTTTGTAGATTGGACCTGCCATACGTACTTCCCCAAACGTAAGCTGAGTTTGTGTTTTCAGACTTCTGTCCTCAAATTCCTGGGCCACACTCCCTCCGGGCTGGGGCCCCTGGAGCCACACATTAGGACTGTGCCTACCCAATCCATGGGAACACTGCCCATTCCATTGTCCAAAATCGTACAAATTAGGAGAACCCTCCAAATTTCCCGAGGCCATCACAATAGTGTAGGTTTCCCGGTATAAACAAGGGCGGTCTGACACCAGCTGAGCATCAAACTCCACTCATACAATAGATGGATGTCCCCAGAGAAGAAGATGGAACCATACAGGACCCTAGGCCATAATCGGATCCATTGCTTTGGTTTACAGGCATGTCTCCTCAAAAGCCTGGATTCCAGACCAGCATAGGGGATTTCCTGAGGCACCCATCAGAACAAATCTCGTCTCCACAAGGAAACTTGTGCATGGGACCTATGTCAAAAGCTTAGGAGAATACTTCAGGGTCCCGGTGCCACCGCCCCATTCCAATGCCCTCATGGAAACAAACACATATCAGGCCCCATTCTCGGGAAAGTCCATTTCAACTAGCCAACCCGGTTGCTACCGCAGAGTCTTCAGATCTCAACTGTCTTGTTGCTAGGAGACAATTGGAATGCGAGGCCCACTTCCCTGGCATCCATCCCCGAACGGTGCTCTGGAGTACTTCCATATGGGATATCCTGGAGCTGCCCAACAGGTCTCAATTGTCCCGCAGAAGGAATCCTTGAAGGGGGCATCCCACAACTCCCAACGTGGGAAAACCTCCATGGCCTTGAAATTCCGCTCCGTTCATGAAGGGGCAGTCATGCACAGAAACTCCAACCCGAGGCAAAGTCTGATCCTCGCCGTGACTTCATACGCAAGAGATATTGTTTCAGATCTGCAGGCGGTACCTGCCGTGCCCACGGCCTGAAGCCCAAGTCTAGCTTGTGTTCTCAGACTTCTGTCCTCATACTCCTGGCCCAGAAGCCCTCAAGTTTGGCAATTCCGGACCCACAATGCAGCACCCTGCCTCCCCTCTAGAAAAAATATCTTGCCTAATGATTTGCCCAGGCACTTCAAATGAGGATAAACTTAAACGGCACTCGACTGTACCTAAATTATATAGTCTAACCTGGGCACTAATGCACTGTCTGACACAACCTGAACCCGAAACTCCAGACCAACACCCAGGCAGCTGACCGCACACTGAGCACATCAGACCCGCCATGGCTTTAGGTCGTCATCTCTTCCCAACTACGGTTTTCAGACTTCAGATCCTAGACCTTATAGCCAACCACTGCCCAGGGTTGAAAATGATGCAGAAATCAGAGCTCCTTCCCCACGGCAAGAGACCTTGTGATTGGCATATTGTCCTAAGTTCAGTGTAGTTGAAACCAGTATGGCCCATGAGGCCCCGCCCATGCTCGCGGCCACATTGGTCACAAACACACATTGTGACTCTCAGGCTGTGCCCAGTCCTTAAGTAAGGCCACTCAGTGGCTGGATGAAGAGACAGCATATTGGGCCTGCCATGCCCCTAGGCCCCAATTTATAACCATCGTTTGGGTTGTCCCTTCACTCTTCCCCAGGGCTCTGCTTTGGAATTCCTCTTTGGTTGGGACACCTGAGGTAACAAACCTGAGAGGAGACCTCCCATCCCACAGATTGACAGAAAGAAATTGGGACCGGGCCAAATCCACAGAGAGGAAGATTCGTCCATGGCCCATGAGGCCTCCCCACGTTCCACGCCCATCTTTGATACAAAATCCAGAGACAAAAGCCTGAGCAAGCGCCTCAGACTCGCTCTTTCTTCATATCCTGAAGAGTCCTTCTCATGGTTTGTAGATTGGCCCTGCCATACCTACGTTCCCAACCTAAGCTGAGTTTGTGTTTTCAGACTTCTGTCCTCAGATTCCTGGGCCACACACCCTCCAGGCTGGGGCCCCTGGAGCCACACATTAGGACTGTGCCTATCCAATCCATGGGCATTCTGCCCATTCCATTATCCAAAATCGTACAAATTAGGAGAACTCTCCAAAGTCCCCGAGGCCATTCCAATAGTGTAGGTCTCCGGGGACAAAAAAGGGCGGTCTGACACCAGCTGAGCATCTACCTCCACTCATATCATAAATGGATGTCCCCAGAGAAGAATATGGAACCAGACAGTACCCTAGGCCATATTCGGATCCATTGCTTTGGTTTACAGACATGTCTCCTCAAAAGCCTGGATTCCGAGACCAGCATAGGGGGTTTTTTGAGCACCCATCAGAACAAATCTCGTTTCCACAAGGAAACTTGTGCATGGGACCTATGTCAAAAGCTTAGGAGAATACTTCAGGGTCCCGGTGTCACCGCCCCATTCCAAGGCCCTCATGGACACAAACACATATTAGGCCCCAACCTCGGGAAAGTCCATTTCAACACAGCCGCCCCGATTGCTCCCGCAGAGCCATCAAAACTCAACTGTCTTGTTGCTGGGAGAAAATTGGAATGCGAGGCGGGATTCCCTGGCATCGATCCTCGAACGGTGCTCTGGAGTCATTCCATATGGGATGTCCTGGAGCTGACCAACAGGTCTCAATTGTCCCGCAGAAGGAATCCTTGAAGGGGGCATCCCACAACTCCCAACGTGGGAAAACCTCCATGGCCTTGAGATTCCGCTCTGTTCATGAAGGGGCAGTCATGCACAGAAACTCCAACCTGAGCCAACATCTGATCCTCACCGTGACTTCAGATGCTTGAGATATTGGTTCACTCTGCAGGGGGTACATGCTGTGCCCTCTGCCTGAAGCCCAAGTTTAGCTTGTGTTCTCAGACTTCTGTACTCACACTCCTGGCCCAGAAGCCCTCAAGTTTGGCAATTCCGGACTCACAATGCAGCACTCTGCCTGCCATCTATAAAAAATATCTTGCCTAAGAGCAGCCCAGGCACATCAAATGAGGATAAACCTACACGGCACTCGACTGTACCCAAATCATATAGTCAAACCTGGGCACTAATGCACTGTCTGACACAACCTGAGCCAGAACCTCCTGACCAACACCCAGGCAGCTGACCGCACACTGAGCATATCAGACCCGCCATGGCCTTAGGTCGTCATCTCTTCCCAACTTCGGTTTTTCAGGCTTCAGAACCTAGACCTTATCTCCAACCACTGCCCAGGGTTGAAAATGATGCAGACATCAGAACACCTTCCTCATGGCAAGAGACCTTGTGATTGGCATGTTGTCCAAAGTCCAGTGTAGTTGAAACCAGTGTGGCCCATGAGGCCCCGCCCATGCTCGCGGGCCACATTGGTCACAAACACACATTGTGACCCTCAGCCTGTGCCCAGTCCTCAAGTAAGGCCTCTCAGTGGTTGGATGAAGAGACAGCATATTGGGCCTGCCATGCCCCTAGGTCCCAATTTTTAAACATAGTTTGGGTTGTCCCTTCACTCTTCCCCAGGGCTCTGCTTTGGAATTCCTCTTTGGTTGGGACACCTGAGGTAACAAACCTGAGAGGAGAACTCCCATCCCACAGATTGACGGAAAGAAATTGGGACTGGGACAAATACACAGAGAGGAAGATTCGTCCATGGCCCATGAGGCCTCCCCACGTTCCACGCCCATCTTTGATACAAAATCCAGAGACAAAAGCCTGAGCAAGTGCCTCAGACTAGATCTTTCTTCATATCCTGAAGAGTTCTTCTCATGGTTTGTAGATTGGACCTGCCATACGTACTTCCCCAAACGTAAGCTGAGTTTGTGTTTTCAGACTTCTGTCCTCAAATTCCTGGGCCACACTCCCTCCGGGCTGGGGCCCCTGGAGCCACACATTAGGACTGTGCCTACCCAATCCATGGGAACACTGCCCATTCCATTGTCCAAAATCGTACAAATTAGGAGAACCCTCCAAATTTCCCGAGGCCATCACAATAGTGTAGGTTTCCCGGTATAAACAAGGGCGGTCTGACACCAGCTGAGCATCAAACTCCACTCATACAATAGATGGATGTCCCCAGAGAAGAAGATGGAACCATACAGGACCCTAGGCCATAATCGGATCCATTGCTTTGGTTTACAGGCATGTCTCCTCAAAAGCCTGGATTCCAGACCAGCATAGGGGATTTCCTGAGGCACCCATCAGAACAAATCTCGTCTCCACAAGGAAACTTGTGCATGGGACCTATGTCAAAAGCTTAGGAGAATACTTCAGGGTCCCGGTGCCACCGCCCCATTCCAATGCCCTCATGGAAACAAACACATATCAGGCCCCATTCTCGGGAAAGTCCATTTCAACTAGCCAACCCGGTTGCTACCGCAGAGTCTTCAGATCTCAACTGTCTTGTTGCTAGGAGACAATTGGAATGCGAGGCCCACTTCCCTGGCATCCATCCCCGAACGGTGCTCTGGAGTACTTCCATATGGGATATCCTGGAGCTGCCCAACAGGTCTCAATTGTCCCGCAGAAGGAATCCTTGAAGGGGGCATCCCACAACTCCCAACGTGGGAAAACCTCCATGGCCTTGAAATTCCGCTCCGTTCATGAAGGGGCAGTCATGCACAGAAACTCCAACCCGAGGCAAAGTCTGATCCTCGCCGTGACTTCATACGCAAGAGATATTGTTTCAGATCTGCAGGCGGTACCTGCCGTGCCCACGGCCTGAAGCCCAAGTCTAGCTTGTGTTCTCAGACTTCTGTCCTCATACTCCTGGCCCAGAAGCCCTCAAGTTTGGCAATTCCGGACCCACAATGCAGCACCCTGCCTCCCCTCTAGAAAAAATATCTTGCCTAATGATTTGCCCAGGCACTTCAAATGAGGATAAACTTAAACGGCACTCGACTGTACCTAAATTATATAGTCTAACCTGGGCACTAATGCACTGTCTGACACAACCTGAACCCGAAACTCCAGACCAACACCCAGGCAGCTGACCGCACACTGAGCACATCAGACCCGCCATGGCTTTAGGTCGTCATCTCTTCCCAACTACGGTTTTCAGACTTCAGATCCTAGACCTTATAGCCAACCACTGCCCAGGGTTGAAAATGATGCAGAAATCAGAGCTCCTTCCCCACGGCAAGAGACCTTGTGATTGGCATATTGTCCTAAGTTCAGTGTAGTTGAAACCAGTATGGCCCATGAGGCCCCGCCCATGCTCGCGGCCACATTGGTCACAAACACACATTGTGACTCTCAGGCTGTGCCCAGTCCTTAAGTAAGGCCACTCAGTGGCTGGATGAAGAGACAGCATATTGGGCCTGCCATGCCCCTAGGCCCCAATTTATAACCATCGTTTGGGTTGTCCCTTCACTCTTCCCCAGGGCTCTGCTTTGGAATTCCTCTTTGCTTGGGACACCTGAGGTAACAAACCTGAGAGGAGACCTCCCATCCCACAGATTGACAGAAAGAAATTGGGACCGGGCCAAATCCACAGAGAGGAAGATTCGTCCATGGCCCATGAGGCCTCCCCACGTTCCACGCCCATCTTTGATACAAAATCCAGAGACAAAAGCCTGAGCAAGCGCCTCAGACTCGCTCTTTCTTCATATCCTGAAGAGTCCTTCTCATGGTTTGTAGATTGGCCCTGCCATACCTACGTTCCCAACCTAAGCTGAGTTTGTGTTTTCAGACTTCTGTCCTCAGATTCCTGGGCCACACACCCTCCAGGCTGGGGCCCCTGGAGCCACACATTAGGACTGTGCCTATCCAATCCATGGGCATTCTGCCCATTCCATTATCCAAAATCGTACAAATTAGGAGAACTCTCCAAAGTCCCCGAGGCCATTCCAATAGTGTAGGTCTCCGGGGACAAAAAAGGGCGGTCTGACACCAGCTGAGCATCTACCTCCACTCATATCATAAATGGATGTCCCCAGAGAAGAATATGGAACCAGACAGTACCCTAGGCCATATTCGGATCCATTGCTTTGGTTTACAGACATGTCTCCTCAAAAGCCTGGATTCCGAGACCAGCATAGGGGGTTTTTTGAGCACCCATCAGAACAAATCTCGTTTCCACAAGGAAACTTGTGCATGGGACCTATGTCAAAAGCTTAGGAGAATACTTCAGGGTCCCGGTGTCACCGCCCCATTCCAAGGCCCTCATGGACACAAACACATATTAGGCCCCAACCTCGGGAAAGTCCATTTCAACACAGCCGCCCCGATTGCTCCCGCAGAGCCATCAAAACTCAACTGTCTTGTTGCTGGGAGAAAATTGGAATGCGAGGCGGGATTCCCTGGCATCGATCCTCGAACGGTGCTCTGGAGTCATTCCATATGGGATGTCCTGGAGCTGACCAACAGGTCTCAATTGTCCCGCAGAAGGAATCCTTGAAGGGGGCATCCCACAACTCCCAACGTGGGAAAACCTCCATGGCCTTGAGATTCCGCTCTGTTCATGAAGGGGCAGTCATGCACAGAAACTCCAACCTGAGCCAACATCTGATCCTCACCGTGACTTCAGATGCTTGAGATATTGGTTCACTCTGCAGGGGGTACATGCTGTGCCCTCTGCCTGAAGCCCAAGTTTAGCTTGTGTTCTCAGACTTCTGTACTCACACTCCTGGCCCAGAAGCCCTCAAGTTTGGCAATTCCGGACTCACAATGCAGCACTCTGCCTGCCATCTATAAAAAATATCTTGCCTAAGAGCAGCCCAGGCACATCAAATGAGGATAAACCTACACGGCACTCGACTGTACCCAAATCATATAGTCAAACCTGGGCACTAATGCACTGTCTGACACAACCTGAGCCAGAACCTCCTGACCAACACCCAGGCAGCTGACCGCACACTGAGCATATCAGACCCGCCATGGCCTTAGGTCGTCATCTCTTCCCAACTTCGGTTTTTCAGGCTTCAGAACCTAGACCTTATCTCCAACCACTGCCCAGGGTTGAAAATGATGCAGACATCAGAACACCTTCCTCATGGCAAGAGACCTTGTGATTGGCATGTTGTCCAAAGTCCAGTGTAGTTGAAACCAGTGTGGCCCATGAGGCCCCGCCCATGCTCGCGGGCCACATTGGTCACAAACACACATTGTGACCCTCAGCCTGTGCCCAGTCCTCAAGTAAGGCCTCTCAGTGGTTGGATGAAGAGACAGCATATTGGGCCTGCCATGCCCCTAGGTCCCAATTTTTAAACATAGTTTGGGTTGTCCCTTCACTCTTCCCCAGGGCTCTGCTTTGGAATTCCTCTTTGGTTGGGACACCTGAGGTAACAAACCTGAGAGGAGAACTCCCATCCCACAGATTGACGGAAAGAAATTGGGACTGGGACAAATACACAGAGAGGAAGATTCGTCCATGGCCCATGAGGCCTCCCCACGTTCCACGCCCATCTTTGATACAAAATCCAGAGACAAAAGCCTGAGCAAGTGCCTCAGACTCGATCTTTCTTCATATCCTGAAGAGTTCTTCTCATGGTTTGTAGATTGGACCTGCCATACGTACTTCCCCAAACGTAAGCTGAGTTTGTGTTTTCAGACTTCTGTCCTCAAATTCCTGGGCCACACTCCCTCCGGGCTGGGGCCCCTGGAGCCACACATTAGGACTGTGCCTACCCAATCCATGGGAACACTGCCCATTCCATTGTCCAAAATCGTACAAATTAGGAGAACCCTCCAAATTTCCCGAGGCCATCACAATAGTGTAGGTTTCCCGGTATAAACAAGGGCGGTCTGACACCAGCTGAGCATCAAACTCCACTCATACAATAGATGGATGTCCCCAGAGAAGAAGATGGAACCATACAGGACCCTAGGCCATAATCGGATCCATTGCTTTGGTTTACAGGCATGTCTCCTCAAAAGCCTGGATTCCAGACCAGCATAGGGGATTTCCTGAGGCACCCATCAGAACAAATCTCGTCTCCACAAGGAAACTTGTGCATGGGACCTATGTCAAAAGCTTAGGAGAATACTTCAGGGTCCCGGTGCCACCGCCCCATTCCAATGCCCTCATGGAAACAAACACATATCAGGCCCCATTCTCGGGAAAGTCCATTTCAACTAGCCAACCCGGTTGCTACCGCAGAGTCTTCAGATCTCAACTGTCTTGTTGCTAGGAGACAATTGGAATGCGAGGCCCACTTCCCTGGCATCCATCCCCGAACGGTGCTCTGGAGTACTTCCATATGGGATATCCTGGAGCTGCCCAACAGGTCTCAATTGTCCCGCAGAAGGAATCCTTGAAGGGGGCATCCCACAACTCCCAACGTGGGAAAACCTCCATGGCCTTGAAATTCCGCTCCGTTCATGAAGGGGCAGTCATGCACAGAAACTCCAACCCGAGGCAAAGTCTGATCCTCGCCGTGACTTCATACGCAAGAGATATTGTTTCAGATCTGCAGGCGGTACCTGCCGTGCCCACGGCCTGAAGCCCAAGTCTAGCTTGTGTTCTCAGACTTCTGTCCTCATACTCCTGGCCCAGAAGCCCTCAAGTTTGGCAATTCCGGACCCACAATGCAGCACCCTGCCTCCCCTCTAGAAAAAATATCTTGCCTAATGATTTGCCCAGGCACTTCAAATGAGGATAAACTTAAACGGCACTCGACTGTACCTAAATTATATAGTCTAACCTGGGCACTAATGCACTGTCTGACACAACCTGAACCCGAAACTCCAGACCAACACCCAGGCAGCTGACCGCACACTGAGCACATCAGACCCGCCATGGCTTTAGGTCGTCATCTCTTCCCAACTACGGTTTTCAGACTTCAGATCCTAGACCTTATAGCCAACCACTGCCCAGGGTTGAAAATGATGCAGAAATCAGAGCTCCTTCCCCACGGCAAGAGACCTTGTGATTGGCATATTGTCCTAAGTTCAGTGTAGTTGAAACCAGTATGGCCCATGAGGCCCCGCCCATGCTCGCGGCCACATTGGTCACAAACACACATTGTGACTCTCAGGCTGTGCCCAGTCCTTAAGTAAGGCCACTCAGTGGCTGGATGAAGAGACAGCATATTGGGCCTGCCATGCCCCTAGGCCCCAATTTATAACCATCGTTTGGGTTGTCCCTTCACTCTTCCCCAGGGCTCTGCTTTGGAATTCCTCTTTGGTTGGGACACCTGAGGTAACAAACCTGAGAGGAGACCTCCCATCCCACAGATTGACAGAAAGAAATTGGGACCGGGCCAAATCCACAGAGAGGAAGATTCGTCCATGGCCCATGAGGCCTCCCCACGTTCCACGCCCATCTTTGATACAAAATCCAGAGACAAAAGCCTGAGCAAGCGCCTCAGACTCGCTCTTTCTTCATATCCTGAAGAGTCCTTCTCATGGTTTGTAGATTGGCCCTGCCATACCTACGTTCCCAACCTAAGCTGAGTTTGTGTTTTCAGACTTCTGTCCTCAGATTCCTGGGCCACACACCCTCCAGGCTGGGGCCCCTGGAGCCACACATTAGGACTGTGCCTATCCAATCCATGGGCATTCTGCCCATTCCATTATCCAAAATCGTACAAATTAGGAGAACTCTCCAAAGTCCCCGAGGCCATTCCAATAGTGTAGGTCTCCGGGGACAAAAAAGGGCGGTCTGACACCAGCTGAGCATCTACCTCCACTCATATCATAAATGGATGTCCCCAGAGAAGAATATGGAACCAGACAGTACCCTAGGCCATATTCGGATCCATTGCTTTGGTTTACAGACATGTCTCCTCAAAAGCCTGGATTCCGAGACCAGCATAGGGGGTTTTTTGAGCACCCATCAGAACAAATCTCGTTTCCACAAGGAAACTTGTGCATGGGACCTATGTCAAAAGCTTAGGAGAATACTTCAGGGTCCCGGTGTCACCGCCCCATTCCAAGGCCCTCATGGACACAAACACATATTAGGCCCCAACCTCGGGAAAGTCCATTTCAACACAGCCGCCCCGATTGCTCCCGCAGAGCCATCAAAACTCAACTGTCTTGTTGCTGGGAGAAAATTGGAATGCGAGGCGGGATTCCCTGGCATCGATCCTCGAACGGTGCTCTGGAGTCATTCCATATGGGATGTCCTGGAGCTGACCAACAGGTCTCAATTGTCCCGCAGAAGGAATCCTTGAAGGGGGCATCCCACAACTCCCAACGTGGGAAAACCTCCATGGCCTTGAGATTCCGCTCTGTTCATGAAGGGGCAGTCATGCACAGAAACTCCAACCTGAGCCAACATCTGATCCTCACCGTGACTTCAGATGCTTGAGATATTGGTTCACTCTGCAGGGGGTACATGCTGTGCCCTCTGCCTGAAGCCCAAGTTTAGCTTGTGTTCTCAGACTTCTGTACTCACACTCCTGGCCCAGAAGCCCTCAAGTTTGGCAATTCCGGACTCACAATGCAGCACTCTGCCTGCCATCTATAAAAAATATCTTGCCTAAGAGCAGCCCAGGCACATCAAATGAGGATAAACCTACACGGCACTCGACTGTACCCAAATCATATAGTCAAACCTGGGCACTAATGCACTGTCTGACACAACCTGAGCCAGAACCTCCTGACCAACACCCAGGCAGCTGACCGCACACTGAGCATATCAGACCCGCCATGGCCTTAGGTCGTCATCTCTTCCCAACTTCGGTTTTTCAGGCTTCAGAACCTAGACCTTATCTCCAACCACTGCCCAGGGTTGAAAATGATGCAGACATCAGAACACCTTCCTCATGGCAAGAGACCTTGTGATTGGCATGTTGTCCAAAGTCCAGTGTAGTTGAAACCAGTGTGGCCCATGAGGCCCCGCCCATGCTCGCGGGCCACATTGGTCACAAACACACATTGTGACCCTCAGCCTGTGCCCAGTCCTCAAGTAAGGCCTCTCAGTGGTTGGATGAAGAGACAGCATATTGGGCCTGCCATGCCCCTAGGTCCCAATTTTTAAACATAGTTTGGGTTGTCCCTTCACTCTTCCCCAGGGCTCTGCTTTGGAATTCCTCTTTGGTTGGGACACCTGAGGTAACAAACCTGAGAGGAGAACTCCCATCCCACAGATTGACGGAAAGAAATTGGGACTGGGACAAATACACAGAGAGGAAGATTCGTCCATGGCCCATGAGGCCTCCCCACGTTCCACGCCCATCTTTGATACAAAATCCAGAGACAAAAGCCTGAGCAAGTGCCTCAGACTAGATCTTTCTTCATATCCTGAAGAGTTCTTCTCATGGTTTGTAGATTGGACCTGCCATACGTACTTCCCCAAACGTAAGCTGAGTTTGTGTTTTCAGACTTCTGTCCTCAAATTCCTGGGCCACACTCCCTCCGGGCTGGGGCCCCTGGAGCCACACATTAGGACTGTGCCTACCCAATCCATGGGAACACTGCCCATTCCATTGTCCAAAATCGTACAAATTAGGAGAACCCTCCAAATTTCCCGAGGCCATCACAATAGTGTAGGTTTCCCGGTATAAACAAGGGCGGTCTGACACCAGCTGAGCATCAAACTCCACTCATACAATAGATGGATGTCCCCAGAGAAGAAGATGGAACCATACAGGACCCTAGGCCATAATCGGATCCATTGCTTTGGTTTACAGGCATGTCTCCTCAAAAGCCTGGATTCCAGACCAGCATAGGGGATTTCCTGAGGCACCCATCAGAACAAATCTCGTCTCCACAAGGAAACTTGTGCATGGGACCTATGTCAAAAGCTTAGGAGAATACTTCAGGGTCCCGGTGCCACCGCCCCATTCCAATGCCCTCATGGAAACAAACACATATCAGGCCCCATTCTCGGGAAAGTCCATTTCAACTAGCCAACCCGGTTGCTACCGCAGAGTCTTCAGATCTCAACTGTCTTGTTGCTAGGAGACAATTGGAATGCGAGGCCCACTTCCCTGGCATCCATCCCCGAACGGTGCTCTGGAGTACTTCCATATGGGATATCCTGGAGCTGCCCAACAGGTCTCAATTGTCCCGCAGAAGGAATCCTTGAAGGGGGCATCCCACAACTCCCAACGTGGGAAAACCTCCATGGCCTTGAAATTCCGCTCCGTTCATGAAGGGGCAGTCATGCACAGAAACTCCAACCCGAGGCAAAGTCTGATCCTCGCCGTGACTTCATACGCAAGAGATATTGTTTCAGATCTGCAGGCGGTACCTGCCGTGCCCACGGCCTGAAGCCCAAGTCTAGCTTGTGTTCTCAGACTTCTGTCCTCATACTCCTGGCCCAGAAGCCCTCAAGTTTGGCAATTCCGGACCCACAATGCAGCACCCTGCCTCCCCTCTAGAAAAAATATCTTGCCTAATGATTTGCCCAGGCACTTCAAATGAGGATAAACTTAAACGGCACTCGACTGTACCTAAATTATATAGTCTAACCTGGGCACTAATGCACTGTCTGACACAACCTGAACCCGAAACTCCAGACCAACACCCAGGCAGCTGACCGCACACTGAGCACATCAGACCCGCCATGGCTTTAGGTCGTCATCTCTTCCCAACTACGGTTTTCAGACTTCAGATCCTAGACCTTATAGCCAACCACTGCCCAGGGTTGAAAATGATGCAGAAATCAGAGCTCCTTCCCCACGGCAAGAGACCTTGTGATTGGCATATTGTCCTAAGTTCAGTGTAGTTGAAACCAGTATGGCCCATGAGGCCCCGCCCATGCTCGCGGCCACATTGGTCACAAACACACATTGTGACTCTCAGGCTGTGCCCAGTCCTTAAGTAAGGCCACTCAGTGGCTGGATGAAGAGACAGCATATTGGGCCTGCCATGCCCCTAGGCCCCAATTTATAACCATCGTTTGGGTTGTCCCTTCACTCTTCCCCAGGGCTCTGCTTTGGAATTCCTCTTTGCTTGGGACACCTGAGGTAACAAACCTGAGAGGAGACCTCCCATCCCACAGATTGACAGAAAGAAATTGGGACCGGGCCAAATCCACAGAGAGGAAGATTCGTCCATGGCCCATGAGGCCTCCCCACGTTCCACGCCCATCTTTGATACAAAATCCAGAGACAAAAGCCTGAGCAAGCGCCTCAGACTCGCTCTTTCTTCATATCCTGAAGAGTCCTTCTCATGGTTTGTAGATTGGCCCTGCCATACCTACGTTCCCAACCTAAGCTGAGTTTGTGTTTTCAGACTTCTGTCCTCAGATTCCTGGGCCACACACCCTCCAGGCTGGGGCCCCTGGAGCCACACATTAGGACTGTGCCTATCCAATCCATGGGCATTCTGCCCATTCCATTATCCAAAATCGTACAAATTAGGAGAACTCTCCAAAGTCCCCGAGGCCATTCCAATAGTGTAGGTCTCCGGGGACAAAAAAGGGCGGTCTGACACCAGCTGAGCATCTACCTCCACTCATATCATAAATGGATGTCCCCAGAGAAGAATATGGAACCAGACAGTACCCTAGGCCATATTCGGATCCATTGCTTTGGTTTACAGACATGTCTCCTCAAAAGCCTGGATTCCGAGACCAGCATAGGGGGTTTTTTGAGCACCCATCAGAACAAATCTCGTTTCCACAAGGAAACTTGTGCATGGGACCTATGTCAAAAGCTTAGGAGAATACTTCAGGGTCCCGGTGTCACCGCCCCATTCCAAGGCCCTCATGGACACAAACACATATTAGGCCCCAACCTCGGGAAAGTCCATTTCAACACAGCCGCCCCGATTGCTCCCGCAGAGCCATCAAAACTCAACTGTCTTGTTGCTGGGAGAAAATTGGAATGCGAGGCGGGATTCCCTGGCATCGATCCTCGAACGGTGCTCTGGAGTCATTCCATATGGGATGTCCTGGAGCTGACCAACAGGTCTCAATTGTCCCGCAGAAGGAATCCTTGAAGGGGGCATCCCACAACTCCCAACGTGGGAAAACCTCCATGGCCTTGAGATTCCGCTCTGTTCATGAAGGGGCAGTCATGCACAGAAACTCCAACCTGAGCCAACATCTGATCCTCACCGTGACTTCAGATGCTTGAGATATTGGTTCACTCTGCAGGGGGTACATGCTGTGCCCTCTGCCTGAAGCCCAAGTTTAGCTTGTGTTCTCAGACTTCTGTACTCACACTCCTGGCCCAGAAGCCCTCAAGTTTGGCAATTCCGGACTCACAATGCAGCACTCTGCCTGCCATCTATAAAAAATATCTTGCCTAAGAGCAGCCCAGGCACATCAAATGAGGATAAACCTACACGGCACTCGACTGTACCCAAATCATATAGTCAAACCTGGGCACTAATGCACTGTCTGACACAACCTGAGCCAGAACCTCCTGACCAACACCCAGGCAGCTGACCGCACACTGAGCATATCAGACCCGCCATGGCCTTAGGTCGTCATCTCTTCCCAACTTCGGTTTTTCAGGCTTCAGAACCTAGACCTTATCTCCAACCACTGCCCAGGGTTGAAAATGATGCAGACATCAGAACACCTTCCTCATGGCAAGAGACCTTGTGATTGGCATGTTGTCCAAAGTCCAGTGTAGTTGAAACCAGTGTGGCCCATGAGGCCCCGCCCATGCTCGCGGGCCACATTGGTCACAAACACACATTGTGACCCTCAGCCTGTGCCCAGTCCTCAAGTAAGGCCTCTCAGTGGTTGGATGAAGAGACAGCATATTGGGCCTGCCATGCCCCTAGGTCCCAATTTTTAAACATAGTTTGGGTTGTCCCTTCACTCTTCCCCAGGGCTCTGCTTTGGAATTCCTCTTTGGTTGGGACACCTGAGGTAACAAACCTGAGAGGAGAACTCCCATCCCACAGATTGACGGAAAGAAATTGGGACTGGGACAAATACACAGAGAGGAAGATTCGTCCATGGCCCATGAGGCCTCCCCACGTTCCACGCCCATCTTTGATACAAAATCCAGAGACAAAAGCCTGAGCAAGTGCCTCAGACTCGATCTTTCTTCATATCCTGAAGAGTTCTTCTCATGGTTTGTAGATTGGACCTGCCATACGTACTTCCCCAAACGTAAGCTGAGTTTGTGTTTTCAGACTTCTGTCCTCAAATTCCTGGGCCACACTCCCTCCGGGCTGGGGCCCCTGGAGCCACACATTAGGACTGTGCCTACCCAATCCATGGGAACACTGCCCATTCCATTGTCCAAAATCGTACAATTTAGGAGAACCCTCCAAATTTCCCGAGGCCATCACAATAGTGTAGGTTTCCCGGTATAAACAAGGGCGGTCTGACACCAGCTGAGCATCAACCTCCACTCATACCATAGATGGATGTCCCCAGAGAAGAAGATGGAACCATACAGGACCCTAGGCCATAATCGGATCCATTGCTTTGGTTTACAGGCATGTCTCCTCAAAAGCCTGGATTCCAGACCAGCATAGGGGATTTCCTGAGGCACCCATCAGAACAAATCTCGTCTCGACAAGGAAACTTGTGCATGGGACCTATGTCAAAAGCTTAGGAGAATACTTCAGGGTCCCGGTGCCACCGCCCCATTCCAATGCCCTCATGGAAACAAACACATATCAGGCCCCATTCTCGGGAAAGTCCATTTCAACTAGCCAACCCGGTTGCTACCGCAGAGTCTTCAGATCTCAACTGTCTTGTTGCTAGGAGACAATTGGAATGCGAGGCCCACTTCCCTGGCATCCATCCCCGAACGGTGCTCTGGAGTACTTCCATATGGGATATCCTGGAGCTGCCCAACAGGTCTCAATTGTCCCGCAGAAGGAATCCTTGAAGGGGGCATCCCACAACTCCCAACGTGGGAAAACCTCCATGGCCTTGAAATTCCGCTCCGTTCATGAAGGGGCAGTCATGCACAGAAACTCCAACCCGAGGCAAAGTCTGATCCTCGCCGTGACTTCATACGCAAGAGATATTGTTTCAGATCTGCAGGCGGTACCTGCCGTGCCCTCGGCCTGAAGCCCAAGTCTAGCTTGTGTTCTCAGACTTCTGTCCTCATACTCCTGGCCCAGAAGCCCTCAAGTTTGGCAATTCCGGACCCACAATGCAGCACCCTGCCTCCCCTCTAGAAAAAATATCTTGCCTAATGATTTGCCCAGGCACTTCAAATGAGGATAAACTTAAACGGCACTCGACTGTACCTAAATTATATAGTCTAACCTGGGCACTAATGCACTGTCTGACACAACCTGAACCCGAAACTCCGGACCAACACCCAGGCAGCTGACCGCACACTGAGCACATCAGACCCGCCATGGCTTTAGGTCGTCATCTCTTCCCAACTACGGTTTTCAGACTTCAGATCCTAGACCTTATAGCCAACCACTGCCCAGGGTTGAAAATGATGCAGAAATCAGAGCTCCTTCCCCATGGCAAGAGACCTTGTGATTGGCATATTGTCCTATTTTCAGTGTAGTTGAAACCAGTATGGCCCATGAGGCCCCGCCCATGCTCGCGGCCACATTGGTCACAAACACACATTGTGACTCTCAGGCTGTGCCCAGTCCTTAAGTAAGGCCACTCAGTGGCTGGATGAAGAGACAGCATATTGGGCCTGCCATGCCCCTAGGCCCCAATTTTTAACCATCGTTTGGGTTGTCCCTTCACTCTTCCCCAGGGCTCTGCTTTGGAATTCCTCTTTGGTTGGGCCACCTGAATTAACAAACCTGAGAGGATACCTCCCATTCCACAGATTGATAGAAAGAAATTGGGACCGGGCCAAATCAACAGAGAGGAAGATTCATCCTTGGCCCATGAGGCCTCGCCACGTTCCACGCCCATCTTTGATACAAAATCCAGAGACAAAAGCCTGAGCAAGCGCCTCAGACTCGCTCTTTCTTCATATCCTGAAGAGTTCTTCTCATGGTTTGTAGATTGGACCTGCCATACCTACGTCCCCAACCTAAGCTGAGTTTGTGTTTTCAGACTTCTGTCCTCAAATTTCTGGGCCACACACCCTCCAGGCTGGGGCCCCTCGAGCCACACATTAGGACTGTGCCTACCCAATCCATGGGAATTCTGCCCATTCCATTGTTCAAAATCGTACAAATTAGAAGAACCCTCCAAAGTCCCCAAGGCCATCCCAATAGTGTAGTTCTCCCGGGACAAACAAGGGCGGTCTGACACCAGCTGAGCATCTACATCCACTCATACCATAAATGGATGTCCCCAGAGAAGAAGATGGAACCAGACAGGACCCTAGGCCATAATCGGATCCATTGCTTTGGTTTACAGGCATGTCTCCTCAAAAGCCTGGATTCCAATACCAGCATAGGCGGTTTCCTGAGGCACCCCTCAGAACAAATCTCATCTCCACAAGGAAACTTGTGCATGGGAGGTATGTCAAAAGCTTAGGAGAATACTTCAGGGTCCCGGTGCCAACGCCCCATTCCAAGGCCCTCATGGACACAAACACACAATGGGCCCGATCCTAAAAGTCCATTTCAACTCAGCCACGCCGGTTGCTCCCGCAGAGCTATCCGATCTCAACTGTCTTGTTGCTAGGAGACATTTGGAATGCGAGGCCCGCTTCCCAGGCATCCACCCCGAACGGTGCTCTGGAGTCCTTCCATATGGGATATCCTGGAGCTGCCCAACAGGTCTCAATTGTCCCGCAGAAGGAATCCTTGAAGGGGGCATCCCACAACTCCCAACGTGGGAAAACCTCCATGGCCTTGAGATTCCGCTCCGTTCATGAAGGGGCAGTCATGCACAGAAACTCCAACCCGAGCCAACGTCTGATCCTCGCCGTGACTTCAGAAGCATGAGATATTCGTTCAGATCTGCAGGGGGTACCAGCCTTGCCCTCGGCCTGAAGCCCAAGTCTAGCTTCTGTTCTCAGACTTGTCCTCACACTCCTGGTCCAGAATCCCTCATGTTTGGCAATACCGGACCCACAATGCAGCACTCTGCCTGCCCCTAGAAAAAATATATTGCCTAATGAGTAGCCCAGGCACCTCAAATGAGGATAAACCTACACGGCTCTCGACTGTACCTGAATTATATAGTCTAACCTGGGTACTAATTCACTGTCTGACACAACCTGAACCCGAACCTCCGGACCAACACCAAGGCAGCTGACCGCACACTGAGCACATCAGACCCGCCATGGCCTTAGGTCGTCATCTCTTCCCAACTGCGGTTTTCAGGCTTCAGAACGTAGACCTTATCTCCAAACACTGCCCAGGGTTGAAAATGATGCAGAAATCAGAGCTCCTTCCCCATGGCAAGAGACCTTGTGATTGGCATGTTATCCAAAGTTCAGTGTAGTTGAAACCAGTGTGGCCCATGAGGCCCCGCCCATGCTCGCGGGCCACATTGGTCACAAACACACATGCTGACCCTCAGCCTGTGCCCAGTCTTTAAGTAAGACCACTCAGTGGCTGGATGAAGAGACAGCATATTGGGTCTGCCATGCCCCTAGGCCCCAATTTATAACCATCGTTTGGGTTGTCCCTTCACTCTTCCCCAGGGCTCTGCTTTGGAATTCCTCTTTGGTTGGGACACCTGAGGTAACAAACCTGAGAGGAGACCTCCCATCCCACAGATTGACAGAAAGAAATTGGGACCGGGCCAAATCCACAGAGAGGAAGATTCGTCCATGGCCCATGAGGCCTCCCCACGTTCCACGCTCATCTTTGATACAAAATCCAAAGACAAAAGCCTGAGCAAGCGCCTCAGACTCGCTCTTTCTTCATATCCTGAAGAGTCCTTCTCATGGTTTGTAGATTGGCCCTGCCATACCTACGTTCCCAACCTAAGCTGAGTTTGTGTTTTCAGACTTCTGTCCTCAGATTCCTGGGCCGCACACCCTCCAGGCTGGGGCCCCTGGAGCCACACATTAGGACTGTGCCTATCCAATCCATGGGCATTCTGCCCATTCCATTATCCAAAATCGTACAAATTAGGAGAACTCTCCAAAGTCCCCGAGGCCATTCCAATAGTGTAGGTCTCCGGGGACAAAAAAGGGCGGTCTGACACCAGCTGAGCATCTACCTCCACTCATATCATAAATGGATGTCCCCAGAGAAGAAGATGGAACCAGACAGGACCCTAGGCCATATTCGGATCCATTGCTTTGGTTTACAGACATGTCTCCTCAAAAGCCTGGATTCCAAGACCAGCATAGGGGGTTTTTTGAGGCACCCATCAAACAAATCTCGTTTCCACAAGGAAACTTGTGCATGGGACCTATGTCAAAAGCTTAGGAGAATACTTCAGGGTCCCGGTGACACCGCCCCATTCCAAGGCCCTCATGGACACAAACACATATTAGGCCCCAACCTCGGGAAAGTCCATTTCAACACAGCCGCCCCGATTGCTCCCGCAGAGCCATCAAAACTCAACTGTCTTGTTGCTGGGAGAAAATTGGAATGCGAGGCGGGATTCCCTGGCATCGATCCTCGAATGGTGCTCTGGAGTCATTCCATATGGGATGTCCTGGAGCTGACCAACAGGTCTCAATTGTCCCGCAGAAGGAATCCTTGAAGGGGGCATCCCACAACTCCCAACGTGGGAAAACCTCCATGGCCTTGAGATTCCGCTCTGTTCATGAAGGGGCAGTCATGCACAGAAACTCCAACCTGAGCCAACATCTGATCCTCACCGTGACTTCAGATGCTTGAGATATTGGTTCACTCTGCAGGGGGTACATGCTGTGCCCTCTGCCTGAAGCCCAAGTTTAGCTTGTGTTCTCAGACTTCTGTACTCACACTCCTGGCCCAGAAGCCCTCAAGTTTGGCAATTCCGGACTCACAATGCAGCACTCTGCCTGCCATCTATAAAAAATATCTTGCCTAAGAGCAGCCCAGGCACATCAAATGAGGATAAACCTACACGGCACTCGACTGTACCCAAATCATATAGTCAAACCTGGGCACTAATGCACTGTCTGACACAACCTGAGCCAGAACCTCCTGACCAACACCCAGGCAGCTGACCGCACACTGAGCATATCAGACCCGCCATGGCCTTAGGTCGTCATCTCTTCCCAACTTCGGTTTTTCAGGCTTCAGAACCTAGACCTTATCTCCAACCACTGCCCAGGGTTGAAAATGATGCAGACATCAGAACACCTTCCTCATGGCAAGAGACCTTGTGATTGGCATGTTGTCCAAAGTCCAGTGTAGTTGAAACCAGTGTGGCCCATGAGGCCCCGCCCATGCTCGCGGGCCACATTGGTCACAAACACACATTGTGACCCTCAGCCTGTGCCCAGTCCTCAAGTAAGGCCTCTCAGTGGTTGGATGAAGAGACAGCATATTGGGCCTGCCATGCCCCTAGGTCCCAATTTTTAAACATAGTTTGGGTTGTCCCTTCACTCTTCCCCAGGGCTCTGCTTTGGAATTCCTCTTTGGTTGGGACACCTGAGGTAACAAACCTGAGAGGAGAACTCCCATCCCACAGATTGACGGAAAGAAATTGGGACTGGGACAAATACACAGAGAGGAAGATTCGTCCATGGCCCATGAGGCCTCCCCACGTTCCACGCCCATCTTTGATACAAAATCCAGAGACAAAAGCCTGAGCAAGTGCCTCAGACTCGATCTTTCTTCATATCCTGAAGAGTTTTCTCATGGTTTGTAGATTGGACCTGCCATACGTACTTCCCCAAACGTAAGCTGAGTTTGTGTTTTCAGACTTCTGTCCTCAAATTCCTGGGCCACACTCCCTCCGGGCTGGGGCCCCTGGAGCCACACATTAGGACTGTGCCTACACAATCCATGGGAACACTGCCCATTCCATTGTCCAAAATCGTACAAATTAGGAGAACCCTCCAAATTTCCCGAGGCCATCACAATAGTGTAGGTTTCCCGATATAAACAAGGGCGGTCTGACACAAGCTGAGCATCAACCTCCACTCATACCATAGATGGATGTCCCCAGAGAAGAAGATGGAACCATACAGGACCCTAGGCCATAATCGGATCCATTGCTTTGGTTTACAGGCATATCTCCTCAAGAGCCTGGATTCCAAGACCAGCATAGGGGGTTTCCTGAGGCACCCATCAGAACAAAACTCGTCTCCACGAGGAAACTTGTGCATGGGACCTATGTCAAAAGCTTAGGAGAATACTTCAGGGTCCCAGTGCCACCGCTCCATTCCAAGGTCCTCATCGACACAAACACACATTAGGCCCCAACCTCGGGAAAGTCCATTTCAACACAGCCGCCCCGATTGCTCAGTCAGAGCCATAGAACTCAACTGTCTTGTTGCTAGGAGACAATTGGAATGCGAGGCTGGCTTCCCTGGCATCAGTCCTCGAATGGTGCACTGCAGTAATTCCATATGGATTGTCCTGGAGCTGACCAACAGTGCTCAATTGTCCCGCAGAAGGAATCCTTGAAGGGGGATCCCACACTCCCAACGTTGGAAAACCTCCATGGCCTTGAGATTCCGCTCCGTTCATGGAGGGGCAGACATGCACAGAAACTCCAACCCGAGCCAACTTCTGATCCTCGCCGTGACTTCAGATACATGAGATATTGGTTCAGATCTGCAGGGGGTATTTGCCATACCCATTGCCCTACCCAAGGCCTGACGCCCAAGTCTAGCTTGTGTTCTGAAACTTCTGTCCTCACACTCTTGGCCCAGAAGCCCTCAAGTTTGGCAATTCCGGACCCTCAATGCAGCAATATGCCTGCCCTCTGGGAAAAATATATTGCTTAATGATTTTCCCAGGCACCTCAAATGAGGATAAACTTACACGGCACTCGACTGTACCTAAATTATATAGTCTAACCTGGGCAATAATGCACTGTCTGACACAACCTGAACCCGAAACTCTGGACCAACACCCAGGCAGCTGACCGCACACTGAGCACATGAGCCCCGACATGGCCTTAGATCGTCATCACTTCCCAACTGTGGTTTTCAGGCTTCAGAACCTAGACCTTATCTCCAACCACGGCCCAGGGTTGAAAATGATGCAGAAATCAGAGCTCCTTCCCCATGGCAAGAGACCTTGTGATTGGCATGTTATCCAAAGTTCAGTGTAGTTGAAACCAGTGTGGCCCATGAGGCCCCGCCCATACTCGCGGGCCACATTGGTCACAAACACACATGCTGACCCTCAGCCTGTGCCCAGTCTTTAAGTAAGGCCACTCAGTGGCTGGATGAAGAGACAGCATATTGGGTCTGCCATGCCCCTAGGCCCCAATTTATAACCATCGTTTGGGTTGTCCCTTCACTCTTCCCCAGGGCTCTGCTTTGGAATTCCTCTTTGGTTGGGACACCTGAGGTAACAAACCTGAGAGGAGACCTCCCATCCCACAGATTGACGGAACGAAATTGGGACCGGGTCAAATCCACAGAGAGGAAGATTCGTCCATGGCCCATGAGGCCTCCCCACGTTCCACGCCCATCTTTGAAACAAAATCCAGAGACAAAATCCTGAGCAAGTGCCTCAGACTCGCTCTTTCTTCATATCCTGAGGGGTACTTCTCATGGTTTGTAGATTGGGCCTCCCATACCTACGTCCCAAAACCTTAGCTGAGTTTGTGTTTTCAGACTTCTGTTCTCAAAGTCCTGGGCCGCACACCCTCCAGGCTGGGGCCCCTGGAGCCACACATTAGGACTGTGCCTACCCAATCCATGGGAATTCTGCCCATTCCATTGTCCAAAATCTCACCAATTAAGAAAACTCTCCAAAGTCCCCGAGGCCATCCCAATAGTGTAGGTCTCCAGGGACAAACAAGGGCGGTGTGACTCCAGGTGAGCATCTCCCTCCACTCATTCCATAGATGGATATCACCAGAGAAGAAGATTGAACCAGACAGGACCCTAGGCCATAATCGGATCCATTGTTTTGGTTTACAGGCATGTCTCCTCAAAAGCCTGGATTCCAATACCAGCATAGGGGGTTTCCTGAGGCACCCCTCAGAACAAATCTCATCTCCACAAGGAAACTTGTGCATGGGAGGTATGTCAAAAGCTTAGGAGAATACTTCAGGGTCCCGGTGCCAACGCCCCATTTCAAGGCCCTCATGGACACAAACACACAATGGGCCCGATCCTAAAAGTCCATTTCAACTCAGCCACGCCGGTTGCTCCCGCAGAGCTATCCGATCTCAACTGTCTTGTTGCTAGGAGACATTTGGAATGCGAGGCCCGCTTCCCAGGCATCCACCCCGAACGGTGCTCTGGAGTCCTTCCATATGGGATATCCTGGAGCTGCCCAACAGGTCTCAATTGTCCCGCAGAAGGAATCCTTGAAGGGGGCATCCCACAACTCCCAACGTGGGAAATCCTCCATGGCCTTGAGATTCCGCTCCGTTCATGAAGGGACAGTCATGCACAGAAACTCCAACCCGAGCCAACGTCTGATCCTCGCCGTGACTTCAGAAGCATGAGATATTCGTTCAGATCTGCAGGGGGTACCAGCCGTGCCCTCGGCCTGAAGCCCAAGTCTAGCTTCTGTTCTCAGACTTGTCCTCACACTCCTGGTCCAGAATCCCTCATGTTTGGCAATACCGGACCCACAATGCAGCACTCTGCCTGCCTATAGATAAAATATATTGCCTAATGAGTAGCCCAGGCACCTCAAATGAAAATAAACCTACACGGCTCTCGACTGTACCTGAATTATATAGTCTAACTTGGGTACTAATTCACTGTCTGACACAACCTGAACCCGAACCTCCGGACCAACACCAAGGCAGCTGACCGCACACTGAGCACATCAGACCCGCCATGGCCTTAGGTCGTCATCTCTTCCCAACTGCGGTTTTCAGGCTTCAGAACCTAGACCTTATCTCCAAACACTGCCCAGGGTTGAAAATGATGCAGAAATCAGAGCTCCTTCCCCATGGCAAGAGACCTTGTTATTGGCATGTTGTCCAAAGTTCAGTGTAGTTGAAACAGTGTGGCCTATGAGGTCCCGCCCATGCTCGCGGCGCACATTGGTCACAAAAACACATTGTGACCCAAAGCCTGTGCCCAGTCCTTAAGTAAGGCCACTCAGTGGCTGGATGAAGAGACAGCTTCTTGGGCCTGCCATGCCCCAAGCCCCATTTTTTAACCATAGTTTGGGTTGTCCCTTCACTCTTCCCCAGGGCTCTGCTTTGGAATTCCTCTTTGGTTGGGACACCTGAGGTAACAAACCTGAGAGGAGACCTCCCATCCCACAGATTGACGGAAAGAAATTGGGACCGGGCCAAATCCACAGAGAGGAAGATTCGTCCATGGAACATGAGGTCTCCCCACATCCCATGCCCATCTTTGATACAAAATCCAGAGACAAAAGCCTGAGCACGTGCCTCAGACTCGCTCTTTCTTCATATCCTGAAGAGTTCTTCACATGATTTGTAGATTGGACCTGCCATACCTTCGTCCCCAACCTAAGCTGAGTTTGTGTTTTCAGACCTCTGTCCTCAAATTCCTGTGCCACACACCCTCCAACCTGGGGCCCCTGGAGCCACACATTAGGACTGTGTCTACCCAATCCATGGGAATTCAGCCCATTCCATTGTCCAAAATCGTACAAATTAGGAGAACCCTCCAAAGTTCCCGAGGCCATCCCAATAGTGTAGGTCTCCCGGGACAAACAAGGGCGGTCTTACACCAACTGAGCATCTACCTACACTCATACCATAGATGGATGTCCCCAGAGAAGAAAATGGAACCAGACAGGACCCTAGGCCATAATCAGATCCATTGCTTTGGTTTACAGGCATGTCTCCTCAAAAGCCTGGATTCCACGACCAGCAAAGCGGGTTTCCTGAGGCACCCATCAGAACAAATCTCGTCTCCACAAGGAAACTTGTGCATGAGACCTATGTCAAAAGCTTAGGAGAAAACTTCAGATTCCCGGTGCCACCGCCCCATTCCAAGGCCATCATGGACACAAACACATATTAGGCCCCATCCTCGGGAAAGTCCATTTCAACTCAGCCACCCTGGTTGCTCCTGCAGAGCCTTCAGATCTCAACTGTCTTGTTGCTAGGAGACAATTAGAATGCGAGGCCGGCTTCCCTGGCATCCATCCCCGAACGGTGCTCTGGACTCATTCCATATGGGATAACATGGAGCTGCCCAACAGGTCTCAATTGGCCC